>NW_026986714.1:117500-315162 GCF_031307605.1 Tribolium castaneum
CAAAAACAAATTATTTGTGTTGTTGTTGTGTCAAAATAATTTATTTCTAATGATTCAATGGAGCGAAACGGGTAAACTTTTATAGGACAGATGCAAAATACTATATTACCACATAAATCATTATTTTAAAGCAAAGTATTAGTTTTTGCACATGTTCAATTAAAGTTTGCTTACTTCGAAGTATGTAATCGTCCGAAATATTTTTTTTTGTCAAAACTATAACGTAATTTGTTCTTTTGAGCTTGAATATAGAGTTTTCATTACGTTTTATAGTAGTTTACTCTACTCTAAGCATAGAATCAAACAGAGTAATCCGCTTTTGTTAAAACTGATACATAATTTGCTCTTATTTTCGAGAATAAGACGTTTTCAATATGCTTGATAAAATTTTTCTTGTTTATAGCAAGGAATCGTTTAAAATAAGCTGTATTTGCCTAAACTGATACGTAATTAAATATTTATGTATGGATACGAAGTTTTCAGTTTCTTTGACGTGAAATTTCTTGTTGCAAAAGGTAATACTTTGCTTTAAAACAACGCTTTATATGGTAATATGTGGTTTTGCATCTGCCCCATAAAAGTTCATTAGTTTCGAATCATAATTTCGTTTGAAATAAACAGTGCTGGTCAAAACTATAACGTAAATTATTTCTTTGAGACGAAATTTAAAGTTTTCATTAAGTTTTATACAAGTTTACTCTATTTTAAGTAAAGGAGTAATCAGGATAAATTGCTTTTATCTAGAGTAATATATAATTTGCAGTTTTCAGCCAGAATAAGACGTTTTTAATCTTTTTAATGTAAGTTTTCGTGTTCAAAACAAAGGATCGTCTAAAATAAGCAGTTTTTGTCCAGACTGAAACGTAATTCGAATTTCTGTGCCTAAATAAGGGGTTTTCAGTTTCTTTGATGTAAGGTTTCTTGTTTGTAACAATGAATTAACAAAAATAATTGGTTTTTATCCAAACTGTGGCATGAATCAGCTTTAAGACTATAACGCAAATCTTTTGTTTTGTGCTAAAATAAGACGTTTTTAGTCAGTTTGATATAAGCTTTCTTGTTCAAAGCAAAATATTGTCGAAAATCAACCGTTTTTGTCTAAACTGAAACAAAATTCGGTGGTTTGTGTCCGAATACAAAGTTTTCAGATTCTTTAATGTTAGGTTTGCTGCTTCTAACAAAGAATCAACGAAAATATTTTGTTTTAATACAAACTGCAATATAAAATGTCTTTATAGGACAAAACATGATGTTTGGCATCTGTTTATTAAAAATTTACTCGTTTGGAAGCATAGAATCATTCCAAATAAGCTATTCTCGTCGAAACTATAATGTAATTAGTATTTTGTATTAGTATACAGCGTTTTTGTTAGATTTATTAACAATTTTGTCTATTTTAAGCAATGAAACGAATAGGATTAGCTGCCTTTATCCAAAGTGATACATAAATTGCTCTTTTATGCCAGATTAATACGTTTTTAGTCTGTTCGATGTAAGTTTTCTTGTTCAAAGCAAAAGATCGTCTAAAGTAAGCGGTTTTTGTTTGAACTGATGAACAATTCAGACTGAGAGTCAACAAAAATAATTTGTTTTAATCCAAACTGATAATTTTTGACCCTATAAGAGTCCTATAAGAGTCCGAGATACGCCGTTCTCGTCAAGTCTATAACGTAATTCGTTTTTTTGTGTCAGAATACGACGTTTTCTGTCTGTTTAATATAAGTTTTTAATAATAATAATAATAATAACAATAATAATAATAATAATAATAATAACAATAATAATAATAATAATAATAATAATAATAATAATAATAATAATAATAATAATAATAATAATAATAATAATAATAAAAATAATAGAAATAAAAGTAAGCTTAGTTTTCTAAGCAAAAATGAAGCTTATTTTGTGTGTTATATGAGCGCTTTCTCATTTCTATGCAAGAAATCATCTGTGATCTGTATTTTTAGGCAAGAAATTGTCTAAAATTAATAACTCATTTTAAAACTGGTATAAAAACATTTACTATACAAAAGTTAATAATAATAATAATAATAATAATAATAATAATAATAGTAATAATAATAATAATAATAATAATAATAATAATAATAGTAATAAAAGAAATAATAATAATAATATTAATAATAATGATAATAATACTTATAATAATGAATTTCTATCTAAATTAAAGCTTAGTTTTTCTAAGCAAAAATGATGCTTATTTTGTGTGTTATATGAACGCTTTCTCATTTCTATGCAAGAAATCATCTGTGATCTGTATTTTTAGGCAAGAAATTGTCTAAAATTAATAACTCATTTTAAAACTGGTATAAAAACATTTACTATACAAAAGTTAATAATAATAATAATAACAATAATAATAATAATAATAATAATAATAATAATAATAATAATAGTAATAAAAGAAACAATAATAATAATAATAATAATAATAATAATAATAATAATAATGATAATAATACTTATAATAATAAATTTCTTTCTAAATTAAAGCTTAGTTTTTCAAAGCAAAAATGATGCTTATTTTGTGTTATCTGAGCGTTTTCTCATTTCTATGCAAGAGATCATCTGTGATCTGTGTTTTTAGGCAAGAAATTGTCTAAAATTAATAACTCATTTTAAAACTGGTATAAAAACATTTACTATACAAAAGTTATAATCGGTCTTTAATAATAATATTAATAATAATAATAATAATAATAATAATAATAATAATAATAATAATAATAATAATAATAATAATAATAGTAATAATAATAATAAAAATAATAGTAATAATAATAATAATAATAAAAATAAAAATAATAGTAGTAGTAAAAGTAAGCTTAGTTTTCTAAGCCAAAATGAAGCTTATTTTGTGTTATATGAGCGTTTTCTCATTTCTATGCAAAAGATCATGTGTGATCTGTGTTTTAAGTTGTGTCAGAATACGACGTTTTCTGTCTGTTTAATATAAGTTTATAATAATAATAATAATAATAATAATAATAATAATAATAATAATAATAACAATAATAATAATAATAATAATAATAGTAATAGTAACAAAAGTAATAATAATAATAATACTTTTAAAAAGGAAAAATGGAGATTATTTTGTGTGTTACATGAGCGTTTTCTCATTTTTATGCAAAAGATCATGTGTGATCTGTGTTTTTAGGCAATCTAAGCCATTTTATAGTTTTTAATATTTAACAAAATTTTGCTTTAAAATAAAATGTTTGAAAAACCGAAATTAAACTAAATTAATTGTGTCTAACTCTTTAGTAGAGGAAAAAGGAGAGACATAAAAGTCACTAAAGTCTTAAAGTTGTCTTTAGTCGTCATATTAATAACAATAACATTTATAATAACAATACTAGTAGTACTAAATTTGCTTATATGCAAGCGCTTAATTAAGGTAACAGTTTTTTTGTTTTTTGCCTATATCTCGAAAACAGTTACTCCTATCAATTTTTACTTTTTCACCAAAATTAAAGGTGATAAAATTTCCTACAAAATAGTTATTTGCATTTTTTATGTAGAACTAACCATAAGCGAAATATAAGTTTGAAAATAATTATTAATTAAAAAAAAGTGTTTTAACAGAAAATGTCTTGTGATTTAAAATACACTTAATTTGTTGGGTCCAATACTTTATTAGAAGAAAAAGGAGGTGACATAAAAGTCACTGAAGTCTTCAGAGTCGTTTTTAAATGCTGCATTTTTGACTTCGTCTCAAACATTGAAAACTGAATTACATTTTTGTTCAGTAACAGTTACAGTTTTCTTATTGGTTTTTTGCTTATATCTCGAAAACAGTTACTCCTATCAAATTTTATCTTACTTTCAAAATTAAAGCTGATAAAATTTCCAACAAAATAGTTATTTACATTTTTCTTGTAGGACCAAGCATAAACGAGTTATAGAGTTGGATATAAATAATATTTAACAAAAATTTGCTTTAAAATAAAATGCTTGAAAAACCGGAATTAAACTAAATTAATTGTGTCTAACACATTAGTAGAGGAAAAAGGAGAAGACATAAAAGTCACTAATGTTTCAGAGTCGTCTTTAGTCGTCATATTAATAACAATAACATTAATAATAATAATACTAATAGTACTAAATTTGCTTATATGCAAACGCTTAATTAACGTAACATTTTTTGGTTTCTTGCTTATATCTCGAAAACAGTTACTCCTATCAATTTTCATCTTTTTTTCAAAATTAAAGCTGATAAAATTTCCTACAAAATAATTATTTGCATTTTTCTTGTAGGACCAACCATAAGCGAGTTATAGAGTTGGATATAAATAATATTTAACAAAAATTTGCTTTAAAATAAAATGTTTGAAAAACTGAAATTAAACTAATTTAATTGTGTCTAACACTTTAGTAGAGGAAAAAGAAGAAGACATAAAAGTCACTAAAGGTTTCAAAGTTGTCTTTAATCGTCATATTAATAACAATAACATTAATAATAATAATACTAATAGTACTAAATTTGCTTATATGCAAACGCTTAATTAAGGTAACAGTGTTTTGGTTTCTTGCTCATATCTCGAAAACAGTTACTCCTATCAATTTTTATCTTTTTACTAAAATTCAAGCTGATAAAATTTCCTACAAAATAGTTATTTGCATTTTTTATGTAGGACTAACCATAAGCGAGATATAAGATTGAAAATAATTAATATTTAAAAAAGAAGTGCTTTAACAGAAAATGTCTTGTGATTTAAAATACACTTAATTTATTAGGTCCAATATTTTATTAAAAAAAAAGGGGGTGACATATAAGTCACTGAAGTCTTCAGAGTCGATTTTAAATGCTGCATTTTCGTCTTCGTCTCAAACATTGAAAACTGAATTACATTTTTGTTCTGAAACGGTAACAGTTTTTACTTTGGTTTTTTGCTTATATCTCGAAAACAGTTACTCCTATCAATTTTTATCTTTCTTTCAAAATTAAAGCTGATAACATTTCCTACAAAATAGTTATTTGCATTTTTCTTGTAGGACCAACCATAAGCGAGTTATAAAGTTGGATATAAATAATATTTAACAAAAATTTGCTTAAAAATAAAATGTTTGAAAAACTGAAATTAAACTAATTTAATTGTGTCTAACACTTTAGTAGAGGAAAAAGAAGAAGACATAAAAGTCACTAAAGGTTTCAAAGTTGTCTTTAATCGTCATATTAATAACAATAACATTAATAATAATAATACTAATAGTACTAAATTTGCTTATATGCAAACGCTTAATTAAGGTAACAGTGTTTTGGTTTCTTGCTCATATCTCGAAAACAGTTACTCCTATCAATTTTTATCTTTTTACTAAAATTCAAGCTGATAAAATTTCCTACAAAATAGTTATTTGCATTTTTTATGTAGGACTAACCATAAGCGAGATATAAGATTGAAAATAATTAATATTTAAAAAAGAAGTGCTTTAACAGAAAATGTCTTGTGATTTAAAATACACTTAATTTATTAGGTCCAATATTTTATTAAAAAAAAAGGGGGTGACATATAAGTCACTGAAGTCTTCAGAGTCGATTTTAAATGCTGCATTTTCGTCTTCGTCTCAAACATTGAAAACTGAATTACATTTTTGTTCTGAAACGGTAACAGTTTTTACTTTGGTTTTTTGCTTATATCTCGAAAACAGTTACTCCTATCAATTTTTATCTTTCTTTCAAAATTAAAGCTGATAACATTTCCTACAAAATAGTTATTTGCATTTTTCTTGTAGGACCAACCATAAGCGAGTTATAAAGTTGGATATAAATAATATTTAACAAAAATTTGCTTAAAAATAAAATGTTTGAAATACTGAAATTAAACTAAATTAATTGTGTCTAACACTTTAGTAGAGAAAAAAGAAAAAGACATAAAAGTCACCAAAGTCTTCAGAATCGTTTTTAGTCGTCATATTAATAACAATAACATTAATAATAATAATACTAATAGTACTAAATCTGCTTATATGCAAGCGCTTTATTAAGGTAACAGTTTTTTGGATTCTTGCTTATATCTCGAAAACAGTTACTCCTATGAATTTTTGTCTTTCTTTCAAAATTAAAGCTGATAAAATATTCTACAAAATAGTTATTTGCATTTTTCTTGTAGGACCAACCATAAGCGAGTTATAGAGTTGGATATAAATAATATTTAACAAAAATTTGCTTTAAAATAAAATGTTTGAAAAACTGAAATTAAACTAATTTAACTGTGTCTAACACTTTAGTAGAGAAAAAAGAAAAAGACATAAAAGTCACTAAAGGTTTCAGAGTTGTCTTTAGTTGTCATATTAATAACAATAACATTAATAATAATAATACTAATAGTACTAAATTTGCTTATATGCAAACGCTTAATTAAGGTAACAGTGTTTTGGTTTCTTGCTTATATCTCGAAAACAGTTACTCCTATCAATTTTTATCTTTTTACTAAAATTCAAGCTGATAAAATTTCCTACAAAATAGTTATTTGCATTTTTCATGTAGGACTAACCATAAGCGAGATATATGATTGAAAATAATTAATATTTTAAAAAAAAGTGCTTTAACAGAAAATGTCTTGTGATTTAAAATACACTTAATTTATTGGGTCCAATACTTTATTAGAAGAAAAAGGAAGTGACATAAAAGTCACTAAAGTCTTCAGAGTCGTTTTTAAATGCTGCAGTTTCGTCTTCGTCTCAAACATTGAAAACCGAATTACATTTTTGTTCAGTAACAGTCACAGTTTTCTTATTGGTTTTTTGCTTATATCTCGAAAACAGTTACTCCTATCAATTTTTATCTTTTTTTCAAATTTAAAGCTGATAAAATTTCCTACAAAATAATTATTTGCATTTTTCTTGTAGGACCAACCATAAGCGAGTTATAGAGTTGGATATAAATAATATTTAACAAAAATTTGCTTTAAAATAAAATGTTTGAAAAACTGAAATTAAACTAATTTAATTGTGTCTAACACTTTAGTAGAGGAAAAAGAAGAAGACATAAAAGTCACTAAAGGTTTCAAAGTTGTCTTTAATCGTCATATTAATAACAATAACATTAATAATAATAATACTAATAGTACTAAATTTGCTTATATGCAAACGCTTAATTAAGGTAACAGTGTTTTGGTTTCTTGCTCATATCTCGAAAACAGTTACTCCTATCAATTTTTATCTTTTTACTAAAATTCAAGCTGATAAAATTTCCTACAAAATAGTTATTTGCATTTTTTATGTAGGACGAACCATAAGCGAGATATAAGATTGAAAATAATTAATATTTAAAAAAGAAGTGCTTTAACAGAAAATGTCTTGTGATTTAAAATACACTTAATTTATTAGGTCCAATACTTTATTAGAAAAAAAGGGAGCGACATATAAGTCACTGAAGTCTTCAGAGTCGATTTTAAATGCTGCATTTTCGTCTTCGTCTCAAACATTGAATACTGAATTACATTTTTGTTCTGAAACGGTAACAGTTTTTACTTTGGTTTTTTGCTTATATCTCGAAAACAGTTACTCCTATCAATTTTTATCTTTCTTTCAAAATTAAAGCTGATAACATTTCCTACAAAATAGTTATTTGCATTTTTCTTGTAGGACCAACCATAAGCGAGTTATAAAGTTGGATATAAATAATATTTAACAAAAACTTGCTTAAAAATAAAATGTTTGAAATACTGAAATTAAACTAAATTAATTGTGTCTAACACTTTAGTAGAGAAAAAAGAAAAAGACATAAAAGTCACCAAAGTTTTCAAAATCGTTTTTAGTCGTCATATTAATAACAATAACATTAATAATAATAATACTAATAGTACTAAATCTGCTTATATGCAAGCGCTTTATTAAGGTAATAGTTTTTTCGTTTCTTGCTTATATCTCGAAAACAGTTACTCCTATGAATTTTTGTCTTTCTTTCAAAATTAAAGCTGATAAAATATTCTACAAAATAGTTATTTGCATTTTTCTTGTAGGACCAACCATAAGCGAGTTATAGAGTTGGATATAAATAATATATAACAAAAATTTGCTTTAAAATAAAATGTTTGAAAAACTGAAATTAAACTAATTTAACTGTGTCTAACACTTTAGTAGAGGAAAAAGGAAAAGACATAAAAGTCACTAAAGGTTTCGGAGTTGTCTTTAGTTGTCATATTAATAACAATAACATTAATAATAATAATACTAATAGTACTAAATTTGCTTATATGCAAACGCTCAATTAAGGTAACAGTGTTTTGGTTTCTTGCTTATATCTCGAAAACAGTTACTCCTATCAATTTTTATCTTTTTACTAAAATTCAAGCTGATAAAATTTCCTACAAAATAGTTATTTGCATTTTTCATGTAGGACTAACCATAAGCGAGATATAAGTTTGAAAATAATTAATATTTAAAAAAAAGTGCTTTAACAGAAAATGTCTTGTGATTTAAAATACACTTAATTTATTAGGTCCAATACTTTATTAGAAGAAAAAGGGGGTGACATATAAGTCACTGAAGTCTTCAGAGTCGATTGTAAATGCTGCATTTTCGTCTTCGTCTCAAACATTGAAAACTGAATTACATTTTTGTTCTGAAACGGTAACAGTTTTCACTTTGGTTTTTTGCTTATATCTCGAAAACAATTACTCCTATCAGTTTTTATTTTTTTTTCAAAATAAAGCTGATAAAATTTTCTACAAAATAGTTATTTGCATTTTTCTTGTAGGACCAACCATAAGCGAGTTATAAAGTTGGATATAAATAATATTTAACAAAAACTTGCTTAAAAATTAAATGTTTGAAATACTGAAATTAAACTAAATTAATTGTGTCTAACACTTTAGTAGAGAAAAAAGAAAAAGACATAAAAGTCACCAAAGTCTTCAAAATCGTTTTTAGTCGTCATATTAATAACAATAACATTAATAATAATAATACTAATAGTACTAAATCTGCTTATATGCAAGCGCTTTATTAAGGTAACAGTTTTTTGGTTTCTTGCTTATATCTCGAAAACAGTTACTCCTATGAATTTTTGTCTTTCTTTCAAAATTAAAGCTGATAAAATATTCTACAAAATAGTTATTTGCATTTTTCTTGTAGGACCAACCATAAGCGAGTTATAGAGTTGGATATAAATAATATATAACAAAAATTTGCTTTAAAATAAAATGTTTGAAAAACTGAAATTAAACTAATTTAACTGTGTCTAACACTTTAGTAGAGGAAAAAGGAAAAGACATAAAAGTCACTAAAGGTTTCGGAGTTGTCTTTAGTTGTCATATTAATAACAATAACATTAATAATAATAATACTAGTAGTACTAAATTTGCTTATATGCAAACGCTCAATTAAGGTAACAGTGTTTTGGTTTCTTGCTTATATCTCGAAAACAGTTACTCCTATCAAATTTTATCTTTTTACTAAAATTCAAGCTGATAAAATTGCCTACAAAATAGTTATTTGCATTTTTCATGTAGGACTAACCATAAGCGAGATATAAGTTTGAAAATAATTAATATTTAAAAAAAAGTGCTTTAACAGAAAATGTCTTGTGATTTAAAATACACTTAATTTATTAGGTCCAATACTTTATTAGAAGAAAAAGGGGGTGACATATAAGTTACTGATGTCTTCAGAGTCGATTGTAAATGCTGCATTTTCGTCTTCGTCTCAAACATTGAAAACTGAATTACATTTTTGTTCTGAAACGGTAACAGTTTTCACATTGGTTTTTTGCTTATATCTCGAAAACAATTACTCCTATCAGTTTTTATTTTTTTTTTCAAAATAAAGCTGATAAAATTTTCTACAAAATAGTTATTTGCATTTTTCTTGTAGGACCAACCATAAGCGAGTTATAAAGTTGGATATAAATAATATTTAACAAAAACTTGCTTAAAAATTAAATGTTTGAAATACTGAAATTAAACTAAATTAATTGTGTCTAACACTTTAGTAGAGAAAAAAGAAAAAGACATAAAAGTCACCAAAGTCTTCAGAATCGTTTTTAGTCGTCATATTAATAACAATAACATTAATAATAATAATACTAATAGTACTAAATTTGCTTACATGCAAACGCTTAATTCAGGTAACAATTTTTTGGTTTCTTGCTTATATCTCGAAAACAGTTACTCCTATCAATTTTTATCTTTTTACTAAAATTAAAGCTGATAAAATTTCCTACAAAATAGTTAATTGCATTTTTAATGTAGGACTAACCATAAGCGAGATATAAGTTTGAAAATAATTAATATTTAAAAAAAAGTGCTTCAACAGAAAATGTCTTGTGATTTAAAATACACTTAATTTATTGGGTCTAATACTTTATTAGAAGAAAAAAGAGGTGACAGAAAGGTCACTGAAGTCTTTAGAGTCGTTTGTAAATGCTGCATTTTCGTCTTCGTCTCAAACATTGAAAACTGAATTACATTTTTGTTCAGTAACTGTTACAGTTTTCTTATTGGTTTTTTGCTTATATCTCGAAAACAGTTACTTCTATCAATTTTTATCTTTTTTTTAAAATTAAAGCTGATAAAGCTTCCTACAAAATAGTTATTTGCATTTTTCTTGTAGGACCAACCATAAGCGAGTTATAGAGTTGGATATAAATAATATTTAACAAAAGTTTGCTTTAAATAAAATGTTTGAAAAACCGAAATTAAACTAAATTAATTGAGTCTAACACTTTAGTAGAGAAAAAAGAAAAAGACATAAAAGTCACCAAAGTCTTCAGAATCGTTTTTAGTCGTCATATTAATAACAATAACATTAATAATAATAATACTAATAGTACTAAATCTGCTTATATGCAAGCGCTTTATTAAGGTAACAGTTTTTTGGTTTCTTGCTTATATCTCGAAAACAGTTACTCCTATGAATTTTTGTCTTTCTTTCAAAATTAAAGCTGATAAAATATTCTACAAAACAGTTATTTGCATTTTTCTTGTAGGACCAACCATAAGCGAGTTATAGAGTTGGATATAAATAATATTTAACAAAAATTTGCTTTAAAATAAAATGTTTGAAAAACTGAAATTAAACTAAATTAATTGTGTCTAACACTTTAGTAGAGAAAAAAGAAAAAGACATAAAAGTCACCAAAGTCTTCAGAATCGTTTTTAGTCGTCATATTAATAACAATAACATTAATAATAATAATACTAATAGTACTAAATCTGCTTATATGCAAGCGCTTTATTAAGGTAACAGTTTTTTGGTTTCTTGCTTATATCTCGAAAACAGTTACTCCTATGAATTTTTGTCTTTCTTTCAAAATTAAAGCTGATAAAATATTCTACAAAACAGTTATTTGCATTTTTCTTGTAGGACCAACCATAAGCGAGTTATAGAGTTGGATATAAATAATATTTAACAAAAATTTGCTTTAAAATAAAATGTTTGAAAAACTGAAATTAAACTAATTTAACTGTGTCTAACACTTTAGTAGAGGAAAAAGAAGAAGACATAAAAGTCACTAAAGGTTTCAAAGTTGTCTTTAATCGTCATATTAATAACAATAACATTAATAATAATAATACTAAAAGTACTAAATTTGCTTATATGCAAACGCTTAATTAAGGTAACAGTGTTTTGGTTTCTTGCTCATATCTCGAAAACAGTTACTCCTATCAACTTTTATCTTTTTACTAAAATTCAAGCTGATAAAATTTCCTACAAAATAATTATTTGCATTTTTTATGTAGGACTAACCATAAGCGAGATATAAGATTGAAAATAATTAATATTTAAAAAAGAAGTGCTTTAACAGAAAATGTCTTGTGATTTAAAATACACTTAATTTATTAGGTCCAATACTTTATTAGAAAAAAAGGGGGTGACATATAAGTCACTGAAGTCTTCAGAGTCGATTTTAAATGCTGCATTTTCGTCTTCGTCTCAAACATTGAAAACTGAATTACATTTTTGTTCTGAAACGGTAACAGTTTTTACTTTGGTTTTTTGCTTATATCTCGAAAACAGTTACTCCTATCAATTTTTATCTTTCTTTCAAAATTAAAGCTGATAACATTTCCTACAAAATAGTTATTTGCATTTTTCTTGTAGGACCAACCATAAGCGAGTTATAAAGTTGGATATAAATAATATTTAACAAAAACTTGCTTAAAAATAAAATGTTTGAAATACTGAAATTAAACTAAATTAATTGTGTCTAACACTTTAGTAGAGATAAAAGAAAAGGACATAAAAGTCACCAAAGTCTTCAGAATCGTTTTTAGTCGTCATAGTAATAACAATAACATTAATAATAATAATACTAATAGTACTAAATCTGCTTATATGCAAGCGCTTTATTAAGGTAACAGTTTTTTGGTTTCTTGCTTATATCTCGAAAACAGTTACTCCTATGAATTTTTGTCTTTCTTTCAAAATTAAAGCTGATAAAATATTCTACAGAATAGTTATTTGCATTTTTCTTGTAGGACCAACCATAAGCGAGTTGTAGAGTTGGATATAAATAATATTTAACAAAAATTTGCTTTAAAATAAAATGTTTGAAAAACTGAAATTAAACTAATTTAACTGTGTCTAACACTTTAGTAGAGAAAAAAGGAAAAGACATAAAAGTCACTAAAGGTTTCAGAGTTGTCTTTAGTTGTCATATTAATAACAACAACATTAATAATAATAATACTAATAGTACTAAATTTGCTTATATGCAAACGCTTAATTAAGGTAACAGTGTTTTGGTTTCTTGCTTATATCTCGAAAACAGTTACTCCTATCAATTTTTATCTTTTTACTAAAATTCAAGCTGATAAAATTTCCTACAAAATAGTTATTTGCATTTTTCATGTAGGACTAACCATAAGCGAGATATATGATTGAAAATAATTAATATTTAAAAAAAAAGTGCTTTAACAGAAAATGTCTTGTGATTTAAAATACACTTAATTTATTGGGTCCAATACTTTATTAGAAGAAAAAGGAAGTGACATAAAAGTCACTGAAGTCTTCAGAGTCGTTTTTAAATGCTGCAGTTTCGTCTTCGTCTCAAACATTGAAAACCGAATTACATTTTTGTTCAGTAACAGTCACAGTTTACTTATTGGTTTTTTGCTTATATCTCGAAAACAGTTACTCCTATCAATTTTTATCTTTCTTTCAAAATTAAAGCTGATAAAATTTCCTACAAAATAATTATTTGCATTTTTCTTGTAGGACCAACCATAAGCGAGTTATAGAGTTGGATATAAATAATATTTAACAAAAATTTGCTTTAAAATAAAATGTTTGAAAAACTGAAATTAAACTAATTTAATTGTGTCTAACACTTTAGTAGAGGAAAAAGAAGAAGACATAAAAGTCACTAAAGGTTTCAAAGTTGTCTTTAATCGTCATATTAATAACAATAACATTAATAATAATAATACTAATAGTACTAAATTTGCTTATATGCAAACGCTTAATTAAGGTAACAGTGTTTTGGTTTCTTGCTCATATCTCGAAAACAGTTACTCCTATCAATTTTTATCTTTTTACTAAAATTCAAGCTGATAAAATTTCCTACAAAATAGTTATTTGCATTTTTCATGTAGGACTAACCATAAGCGAGATATAAGTTTGAAAATAATTAATATTTAAAAAAAAAGTGCTTTAACAGAAAATGTCTTGTGATTTAAAATACACTTAATTTATTGGGTCCAATACTTTATTAGAAGAAAAAGGAAGTGACATAAAAGTCACTGAAGTCTTCAGAGTCGTTTTTAAATGCTGCAGTTTCGTCTTCGTCTCAAACATTGAAAACCGAATTACATTTTTGTTCAGTAACAGTCACAGTTTACTTATTGGTTTTTTGCTTATATCTCGAAAACAGTTACTCCTATCAATTTTTATCTTTCTTTCAAAATTAAAGCTGATAAAATTTCCTACAAAATAGTTATTTGCATTTTTCTTGTAGGACCAACCATAAGCGAGTTATAGAGTTGGATATAAATAATATTTAACAAAAATTTGCTTTAAAATAAAATGTTTGAAAAACAGAAATTAAACTAATTTAATTGTGTCTAACACTTTAGTAGAGGAAAAAGAAGAAGACATAAAAGTCACTAAAGGTTTCAAAGTTGTCTTTAATCGTCATATTAATAACAATAACATTAATTAATAATAATACTAATAGTACTAAATTTGCTTATATGCAAACGCTTAATTAAGGTAACAGTGTTTTGGTTTCTTGCTCATATCTCGAAAACAGTTACTCCTATCAATTTTTATTTTTTTACTAAAATTCAAGCTGATAAAATTTCCTACAAAATAGTTATTTGCATTTTTTATGTAGGACTAACCATAAGCGAGATATAAGATTGAAAATAATTAATATTTAAAAAAGAAGTGCTTTAACAGAAAATGTCTTGTGATTTAAAATACACTTAATTTATTAGGTCCAATACTTTATTAGAAAAAAAAGGGGGTGACATATAAGTCACTGAAGTCTTCAGAGTCGATTTTAAATGCTGCATTTTCGTCTTCGTCTCAAACATTGAAAACTGAATTACATTTTTGTTCTGAAACGGTAACAGTTTTTACTTTGGTTTTTTGCTTATATCTCGAAAACAGTTACTCCTATCAATTTTTATCTTTCTTTCAAAATTAAAGCTGATAACATTTCCTACAAAATAGTTATTTGCATTTTTCTTGTAGGACCAACCATAAGCGAGTTATAAAGTTGGATATAAATAATATTTAACAAAAACTTGCTTAAAAATAAAATGTTTGAAATACTGAAATTAAACTAAATTAATTGTGTCTAACACTTTAGTAGAGAAAAAAGAAAAGGACATAAAAGTCACCAAAGTCTTCAGAATCGTTTTTAGTCGTCATATTAATAACAATAACATTAATAATAATAATACTAATAGTACTAAATCTGCTTATATGCAAGCGCTTTATTAAGGTAACAGTTTTTTGGTTTCTTGCTTATATCTCGAAAACAGTTACTTCTATGAATTTTTGTCTTTCTTTCAAAATTAAAGCTGATAAAATATTCTACAGAATAGTTATTTGCATTTTTCTTGTAGGACCAACCATAAGCGAGTTATAGAGTTGGATATAAATAATATTTAACAAAAATTTGCTTTAAAATAAAATGTTTGAAAAACTGAAATTAAACTAATTTAACTGTGTCTAACACTTTAGTAGAGAAAAAAGGAAAAGACATAAAAGTCACTAAAGGTTTCAGAGTTGTCTTTAGTTGCCATATTAATAACAATAACATTAATAATAATAATACTAATAGTACTAAATTTGCTTATATGCAAACGCTTAATTAAGGTAACAGTGTTTTGGTTTCTTGCTTATATCTCGAAAACAGTTACTCCTATCAATTTTTATCTTTTTATTAAAATTCAAGCTGACAAAATTTCCTACAAAATAGTTATTTGCATTTTTCATGTAGGACTAACCATAAGCGAGATATATGATTGAAAATAATTAATATTTAAAAAAAAAGTGCTTTAACAGAAAATGTCTTGTGATTTAAAATACACTTAATTTATTGGGTCCAATACTTTATTAGAAGAAAAAGGAAGTGACATAAAAGTCACTGAAGTCTTCAGAGTCGTTTTTAAATGCTGCAGTTTCGTCTTCGTCTCAAACATTGAAAACCGAATTACATTTTTGTTCAGTAACAGTCACAGTTTTCTTATTGGTTTTTTGCTTATATCTCGAAAACAGTTACTCCCATCAATTTTTATCTTTCTTTCAAAATTAAAGCTGATAAAATTTCCTACAAAATAATTATTTGCATTTTTCTTGTAGGACCAACCATAAGCGAGTTATAGAGTTGGATATAAATAATATTTAACAAAAATTTGCTTTAAAATAAAATGTTTGAAAAACTGAAATTAAACTAATTTAATTGTGTCTAACACTTTAGTAGAGGAAAAATAAGAAGACATAAAAGTCACTAAAGGTTTCAAAGTTGTCTTTAATCGTCATATTAATAACAATAACATTAATAATAATAATACTAATAGTACTAAATTTGCTTATATGCAAACGCTTAATTAAGGTAACAGTGTTTTGGTTTCTTGCTCATATCTCGAAAACAGTTACTCCTATCAATTTTTATCTTTTTACTAAAATTCAAGCTGATAAAATTTCCTACAAAATAGTTATTTGCATTTTTCATGTAGGACTAACCATAAGCGAGATATAAGTTTGAAAATAATTAATATTTAAAAAAAAAGTGCTTTAACAGAAAATGTCTTGTGATTTAAAATACACTTAATTTATTAGGTCTAATACTTTATTAGAAGAAAAAGGGGGTGACATATAAGTCACTGAAGTCTTCAGAGTCGATTGTAAATGCTGCATTTTCGTCTTCGTCTCAAACATTGAAAACTGAATTACATTTTTGTTCTGAAACGGTAACAGTTTTTACTTTGGTTTTTTGCTTATATCTCGAAAACAATTACTCCTATCAGTTTTTATTTTTTTTTTAAATAAAGCTGATAAAATTTCCTACAAAATAGTTATTTGCATTTTTCTTGTAGGACCAACCATAAGCGAGTTATAAAGTTGGATATAAATAATATTTAACAAAAACTTGCTTAAAAATTAAATGTTTGAAATACTGAAATTAAACTAAATTAATTGTGTCTAACACTTTAGTAGAGAAAAAAGAAAAGGACATAAAAGTTACCAAAGTCTTCAGAATCGTTTTTAGTCGTCATATTAATTTCAGTATTTCAAACATTTAATTTTTAAGCAAGTTTTTGTTAAATATTATTTATATCCAACTTTATAACTCGCTGATGGTTGGTCCTACAAGAAAAATGCAAATAACTATTTTGTAGGAAATTTTATCAGCTTTATTTTGAAAAAAAGATAAAAACTGATAGGAGTAGTTGTTTTCGAGATATAAGCAAAAAACCAAATTGAAAACTGTTACCGTTTCAGAACAAAAATGTAATTCAGTTTTCAATGTTTGAGACGAAGACGAAAATGCAGCATTTACAATCGACTCTGAAGACTTCAGTGACTTATATGTCACCCCCTTTTTCTTCTAATAAAGTATTGGACCTAATAAATTAAGTGTATTTTAAATCACAAGACATTTTCTGTTAAAGCACTTTTTTTTTAAATATTAATTATTTTCAAACTTATATCTCGCTTATGGTTAGTCCTACATGAAAAATGCAAATAACTATTTTGTAGGAAATTTTAGTAAAAAGATAAAAATTGATAGGAGTAACTGTTTTCGAGATATAAGCAAGAAACCAAAACACTGTTACCTTAATTAAGCGTTTGCATATAAGCAAATTTAGTACTATTAGTATTATTATTATTAATGTTATTGTTATTAATATGACAACTAAAGACAACTCTGAAACCTTTAGTGACTTTTATGTCTTTTCCTTTTTCCTCTACTAAAGTGTTAGACACAGTTAAATTAGTTTAGTTTCAGTTTTTCAAACATTTTATTTTAAAGCAAATTTTTGTGATATATTATTTATATCCAACTCTATAACTCGCTTATGGTTGGTCCTACAAGAAAAATGCAAATAACTATTTTGTAGGAAATTTTATCAGCTTTAATTTTGAAAGAAAGATAAAAATTGATGGGAGTAACTGTTTTCGAGATATAAGCAAAAAACCAATAAGAAAACTGTGACTGTTACTGAACAAAAATGTAATTCGGTTTTCAATGTTTGAGACGAAGACGAAACTGCAGCATTTAAAAACGACTCTGAAGATTTCAGTGACTTTTATGTCACTTCCTTTTTCTTCTAATAAAGTATTGGACCCAATAAATTAAGTGTATTTTAAATCACAAGACATTTTCTGTTAAAGCACTTTTTTTTTAAATATTAATTATTTTCAATCATATATCTCGCTTATGGTTAGTCCTACATGAAAAATGCAAATAACTATTTTATAGGAAATTTTATCAGCTTGAATTTTAGTAAAAAGATAAAAATTGATAGGAGTAACTGTTTTCGAGATATAAGCAAGAAACCAAAACACTGTTACCTTAATTAAGCGTTTGCATATAAGCAAATTTAGTACTATTAGTATTATTATTATTAATGTAATTGTTATTAATATGACAACTAAAGACAACTCTAAAACCTTTAGTGACTTTTATGTCTTTTCCTTTTTCCTCTACTAAAGTGTTAGACACAATTAAATTAGTTTAATTTCAGTTTTTCAAACATTTTATTTTAAAGCAAATTTTTGTTAAAAATTATTTATATCCAACTCTATAACTCGCTTATGGTTGGTCCTACAAGAAAAATGCAAATAACTATTTTGTAGGAAATTTTATCAGCTTTAATTTTGAAAAAAAGACAAAAATTCATAGGAGTAACTGTTTTCGAGATATAAGCAAGAAACCAAAAAACTGTTACCTTAATAAAGCGCTTGCATATAAGCAGATTTAATACTATTAGTATTATTATTATTAATGTTATTGTTATTAATATGACGACTAAAAACGATTCTGAAGACTTTGGTGACTTTTATGTCTTTTTCTTTTTTCTCTACTAAAGTGTTAGACACAATTAATTTAGTTTAATTTCAGTATTTCAAACATTTTATTTTTAAGCAAGTTTTTGTTAAATATTATTTATATCCAACTTTATAACTCGCTTATGGTTGGTCCTACAAGAAAAATGCAAATAACTATTTTGTAGGAAATGTTATCAGCTTTAATTTTGAAAGAAAGATAAAAATTGATAGGAGTAACTGTTTTCGAGATATAAGCAAAAAACCAATGTAAAAACTGTTACCGTTTCAGAACAAAAATGTAATTCAGTTTTCAATGTTTGAGACGAAGACGAAAATGCAGCATTTAAAATCGACTCTGAAGACTTCAGTGACTTATATGTCACCCCCTTTTTTTCTAATAAAGTATTGGACCTAACAAATTAAGTGTATTTTAAATCACAAGACATTTTCTGTTAAAGCACTTCTTTTTTAAATATTAATTATTTTCAATCTTATATCTCGCTTATGGTTAGTCCTACATAAAAAATGCAAATAATTATTTTGTAGGAAATTTTATCAGCTTGAATTTTGGTAAAAAGATAAAAGTTGATAGGAGTAACTGTTTTCGAGATATGAGCAAGAAACCAAAACACTGTTACCTTAATTAAGCGTTTGCATATAAGCAAATTTAGTACTATTAGTATTATTATTATTAATGTTATTGTTATTAATATGACGATTAAAGACAACTTTGAAACCTTTAGTGACTTTTATGTCTTCTTCTTTTTCCTCTACTAAAGTGTTAGACACAATTAAATTAGTTTAATTTCAGTTTTTCAAACATTTTATTTTAAAGCAAATTTTTGTTAAATATTATTTATATCCAACTCTATAACTCGCTTATGGTTGGTCCTACAAGAAAAATGCAAATAACTATTTTGTAGGAAATTTTATCAGCTTTAATTTTGACAGAAAGATAAAAATTGATAGGAGTAACTGTTTTCGAGATATAAGCAAAAAACCAATAAGAAAACTGTGACTGTTACTGAACAAAAATGTAATTCAGTTTTCAATGTTTGAGACGAAGACGAAACTGCAGCATTTAAAAACGACTCTGAAGACTTCAGTGACTTTTATGTCACTTCCTTTTTCTTCTAATAAAGTATTGGACCCAATAAATTAAGTGTATTCTAAATCACAAGACATTTTCTGTTAAAGCACTTTTTTTTAAATATTAATTATTTTCAATCATATATCTCGCTTATGGTTAGTCCTACATGAAAAATGCAAATAACTATTTTATAGGAAATTTTATCAGCTTGAATTTTAGTAAAAAGATAAAAATTGATAGGAGTAACTGTTTTCGAGATATAAGCAAGAAACCAAAACACTGTTACCTTAATTAAGCGTTTGCATATAAGCAAATTTAGTACTATTAGTATTATTATTATTAATGTTATTGTTATTAATATGACAACTAAAGACAACTCTGAAACCTTTAGTGACTTTTATCTCTTTTCCTTTTTCCTCTACTAAAGTGTTAGACACAATTAAATTAGTTTAATTTCAGTTTTTCAAACATTTTATTTTAAAGCAAATTTTTGTTAAAAAGTATTTATATCCAACTCTATAACTCGCTTATGGTTGGTCCTACAAGAAAAATGCAAATAACTATTTTGTAGGAAATTTTATCAGTTTTAATTTTGAAAAAAAGACAAAAATTCATAGGAGTAACTGTTTTCGAGATATAAGCAAGAAACCAAAAAACTGTTACCTTAATAAAGCGCTTGCATATAAGCAGATTTAGTACTATTAGTATTATTATTATTAATGTTATTGTTATTAATATGACGACTAAAAACGATTCTGAAGACTTTGGTGACTTTTATGTCTTTTTCTTTTTTCTCTACTAAAGTGTTAGACACAATTAATTTAGTTTAATTTCAGTATTTCAAACATTTTATTTTTAAGCAAGTTTTTGTTAAATATTATTTATATCCAACTTTATAACTCGCTTATGGTTGGTCCCACAAGAAAAATGTAAATAACTATTTTGTAGGAAATGTTATCAGCTTTAATTTTGAAAGAAAGATAAAAATTGATAGGAGTAACTGTTTTCGAGATATGAGCAAGAAACCAAAACACTGTTACCTTAATTAAGCGTTTGCATATAAGCAAATTTAGTACTATTAGTATTATTATTATTAATGTTATTGTTATTAATATGACGATTAAAGACAACTTTGAAACCTTTAGTGACTTTTATGTCTTCTTCTTTTTCCTCTACTAAAGTGTTAGACACAATTAAATTAGTTTAATTTCAGTTTTTCAAACATTTTATTTTAAAGCAAATTTTTGTTAAATCTTATTTATATCCAACTCTATAACTCGCTTATGGTTGGTCCTACAAGAAAAATGCAAATATTTATTTTGTAGGAAATTTTATCAGCTTTAATTTTGACAGAAAGATAAAAATTGATAGGAGTAACTGTTTTCGAGATATAAGCAAAAAACCAATAAGAAAACTGTGACGGTTACTGAACAAAAATGTAATTCAGTTTTCAATGTTTGAGACGAAGACGAAAGTGCAGCATTTAAAAACAACTCTGAAGACTTCAGTGACTTTTATGTCACTTCCTTTTTCTTCTAATAAAGTATTGGACCCAATAAATTAAGTGTATTTTAAATCACAAGACATTTTCTGTTAAAGCACTTTTTTTTTAAATATTAATTATTTTCAATCATATATCTCGCTTATGGTTAGTCCTACATAAAAAATGCAAATAACTATTTTATAGGAAATTTTATCAGCTTGAATTTTAGTAAAAAGATAAAAATTGATAGGAGTAACTGTTTTCGAGATATAAGCAAGAAACCAAAACACTGTTACCTTAATTAAGCGTTTGCATATAAGCAAATTTAGTACTATTAGTATTATTATTATTAATGTTATTGTTATTAATATGACAACTAAAGACAACTCTGAAACCTTTAGTGACTTTTATGTCTTTTCCTTTTTCCTCTACTAAAGTGTTAGACACAATTAAATTAGTTTAATTTCAGTTTTTCAAACATTTTATTTTAAAGCAAATTTTTGTTAAAAAGTATTTATATCAAACTCTATAACTCGCTTATGGTTGGTCCTACAAGAAAAATGCAAATAACTATTTTGTAGAAAATTTTATCAGCTTTAATTTTGAAAAAAAGACAAAAATTCATAGGTGTAACTGTTTTCGAGATATAAGCAAGAAACCAAAAAACTGTTACCTTAATAAAGCGCTTGCATATAAGCAGATTTATTACTATTAGTATTATTATTATTAATGTTATTGTTATTAATATGACGACTAAAAACGATTCTGAAGACTGGTGACTTTTATGTCTTTTTCTTTTTTCTCTACTAAAGTGTTAGACACAATTAATTTAGTTTAATTTCAGTATTTCAAACATTTTATTTTTAAGCAAGTTTTTGTTAAATATTATTTATATCCAACTTTATAACTCGCTTATGGTTGGTCCTACAAGAAAAATGCAAATAACTATTTTGTAGGAAATGTTATCAGCTTTAATTTTGAAAGAAAGATAAAAATTGATAGGAGTAACTGTTTTCGAGATATAAGCAAAAAACCAAAGTAAAAACTGTTACCGTTTCAGAACAAAAATGTAATTCAGTTTCCAATGTTTGAGACGAAGACGAAAATGCAGCATTTAAAATCGACTCTGAAGACTTCAGTGACTTATATGTCACCCCCTTTTTTTTTAATAATGTATTGGACCTAATAAATTAAGTGTATTTTAAATCACAAGACATTTTCTGTTAAAGCACTTCTTTTTTAAATATTAATTATTTTCAATCTTATATCTCGCTTATGGTTAGTCCTACACAAAAAATGCAAATAACTATTTTGTAGGAAATTTTATCAGCTTGAATTTTAGTAAAAAGATAAAAATTGATAGGAGTAACTGTTTTCGAGATATGAGCAAGAAACCAAAACACTGTTACCTTAATTAAGCGTTTGCATATAAGCAAATTTAGTACTATTAGTATTATTATTATTAATGTTATTGTTATTAATATGACGATTAAAGACAACTTTGAAACCTTTAGTGACTTTTATGTCTTCTTCTTTTTCCTCTACTAAAGTGTTAGACACAATTAAATTAGTTTAATTTCAGTTTTTCAAACATTTTATTTTAAAGCAAATTTTTGTTAAATATTATTTATATCCAACTCTATAACTCGCTTATGGTTGATCCTACAAGAAAAATGCAAATAACTATTTTGTAGGAAATTTTATCAGCTTTAATTTTGAAAGAATGATAAAAATTGATAAAAGTAACTGTTTTCGAGATATAAACAAAAAACCAATAAGAAAACTGTGACTGTTACTGAACAAAAATGTAATTCGGTTTTCAATGTTTGAGACGAAGACGAAACTGCAGCATTTAAAAACGACTCTGAAGACTTCAGTGACTTTTATGTCACTTCCTTTTTCTTCTAATAAAGTATTGGACCCAATAAATTAAGTGTATTTTAAATCACAAGACATTTTCTGTTAAAGCACTTTTTTTTAAAATATTAATTATTTTCAATCATATATCTCGCTTATGGTTAGTGCTACATGAAAAATGCAAATAACTATTTTGTAGGAAATTTTATCAGCTTGAATTTTAGTAAAAAGATAAAAATTGAGAGGAGTAACTGTTTTCGAGATATAAGCAAGAAACCAAAACACTGTTACCTTAATTAAGCGTTTGCATATAAGCAAATTTAGTACTATTAGTATTATTATTATTAATGTTATTGTTATTAATATGACAACTAAAGACAACTCTGAAACCTTTAGTGACTTTTATGTTTTTTCCTTTTTTCTCTACTAAAGTGTTAGACACAGTTAAATTAGTTTAATTTCAGTTTTTCAAACATTTTATTTTAAAGCAAATTTTTGTTAAATATTATTTATATCCAACTCCATAACTCGCTTATGGTTGGTCCTACAAGAAAAATGCAAATAACTATTTTGTAGAATATTTTATCAGCTTTAATTTTGAAAGAAAGACAAAAATTCATAGGAGTAACTGTTTTCGAGATATAAGCAAGAAACCAAAAAACTGTTACCTTAATAAAGCGCTTGCATATAAGCAGATTTAGTACTATTAGTATTATTATTATTAATGTTATTGTTATTAATATGACGACTAAAAACGATTCTGAAGACTTTGGTGACTTTTATGTCTTTTTCTTTTTTCTCTACTAAAGTGTTAGACACAATTAATTTAGTTTAATTTCAGTATTTCAAACATTTTATTTTTAAGCAAGTTTTTGTTAAATATTATTTATATCCAACTTTATAACTCGCTTATGGTTGGTCCTACAAGAAAAATGCAAATAACTATTTTGTAGGAAATGTTATCAGCTTTAATTTTGAAAGAAAGATAAAAATTGATAGGAGTAACTGTTTTCGAGATATAAGCAAAAAACCAAAGTAAAAACTGTTACCGTTTCAGAACAAAAATGTAATTCAGTTTTCAATGTTTGAGACGAAGACGAAAATGCAGCATTTAAAATCGACTCTGAAGACTTCAGTGACTTATATGTCACCCCCTTTTTTTTTTTAATAAAGTATTGAACCTAATAAATTAAGTGTATTTTAAATCACAAGACATTTTCTGTTAAAGCACTTCTTTTTTAAATATTAATTATTTTCAATCTTATATCTCGCTTATGGTTAGTCCTACATAAAAAATGCAAATAACTATTTTGTAGGAAATTTTATCAGCTTGAATTTCAGTAAAAAGATAAAAATTGATAGGAGTAACTGTTTTCGAGATATGAGCAAGAAACCAAAACACTGTTACCTTAATTAAGCGTTTGCATATAAGCAAATTTAGTACTATTAGTATTATTATTATTAATGTTATTGTTATTAATATGACGATTAAAGACAACTTTGAAACCTTTAGTGACTTTTATGTCTTCTTCTTTTTCCTCTACTAAAGTGTTAGACACAATTAAATTAGTTTAATTTCAGTTTTTCAAACATTTTATTTTAAAGCAAATTTTTGTTAAATATTATTTATATTCAACTCTATAACTCGCTTATGGTTGGTCCTACAAGAAAAATGCAAATAACTATTTTGTAGGAAATTTTATCAGCTTTAATTTTGACAGAAAGATAAAAATTGATAGGAGTAACTGTTTTCGAGATATAAGCAAAAAACCAATAAGAAAACTGTGACTGTTACTGAACAAAAATGTAATTCAGTTTTCAATGTTTGAGACGAAGACGAAACTGCAGCATTTAAAAACGACTCTGAAGACTTCAGTGACTTTTATGTCACTTCCTTTTTCTTCTAATAAAGTATTGGACCCAATAAATTAAGTGTATTTTAAATCACAAGACATTTTCTGTTAAAGCACTTTTTTTTTAAATATTAATTATTTTCAATCATATATCTCGCTTATGGTTAGTCCTACACGAAAAATGCAAATAACTATTTTGTAGGAAATTTTATCAGCTTGAATTTTAGTAAAAAGATAAAAATTGATAGGAGTAACTGTTTTCGAGACATAAGCAAGAAACCAAAACACTGTTACCTTAATTAAGCGTTTGCATATAAGCAAATTTAGTACTATTAGTATTATTATTATTAATGTTATTGTTATTAATATGACAACAAAAGACAACTCTGAAACCTTTAGTGACTTTTATGTCTTTTTCTTTTTCCTCTACTAAAGTGTTAGACTCAATTAATTTAGTTTAATTTCGGTTTTTCAAACATTTTATTTTAAAGCAAATTTTTGTTAAATATTATTTATATCCAACTCTATAACTCGCTTATGGTTGGTCCTACAAAAAAATGCAAATAACTATTTTGTAGAAAATTTTATTAGCTTTAATTTTGAAAAAAAGATAAAAATTGATAGGAGTAACTGTTTTCGAGATATAAGCAAGAAACCAAAAAAATGTTACGTTAATTAAGCGTTTGCATATAAACAAATTTAGTACTATTAGTATTATTATTATTAATGTTATTGTTATTAATATGACGACTAAAGACGACTCTGAAACATTTAGTGACTTTTATGTCTTCTCCTTTTTCCTCTACTAAAGTGTTAGACACAATTAATTTAGTTTAATTCCGGTTTTTCAAGCATTTTATTTTAAAGCAAATTTTTGTTAAATATTATTTATATCCAACTCTATAACTCGTTTATGCTTGGTCCTACAAGAAAAATGTAAATAACTATTTTGTTGGAAATTTTATCAGCTTTAATTTTGAAAGAAAGATAAAATTTGATAGGAGTAACTGTTTTCGAGATATAAGCAAAAAACCAATAAGAAAACTGTAACTGTTACTGAACAAAAATGTAATTCAGTTTTCAATGTTTGAGACGAAGTCAAAAATGCAGCATTTAAAAACGACTCTGAAGACTTCAGTGACTTTTATGTCACCTCCTTTTTCTTCTAATAAAGTATTGGACCCAACAAATTAAGTGTATTTTAAATCACAAGACATTTTCTGTTAAAACACTTTTTTTTAATTAATAATTATTTTCAAACTTATATCTCGCTTATGGTTAGTTCTACATGAAAAATGCAAATAACTATTTTGTAGGAAATTTTATCACCTTTAATTTTGGTGAAAAAGTAAAAATTGATAGGAGTAACTGTTTTCGAGATATAGGCAAAAAACAAAAAAACTGTTACCTTAATTAAGCGCTTGCATATAAGCAAATTTAGTACTACTAGTATTGTTATTATAAATGTTATTGTTATTAATATGACGACTAAAGACAACTTTAAGACTTTAGTGACTTTTATGTCTCCTCCTTTTTCCTCTACTAAAGTGTTAGACACAATTAATTTAGTTTAATTTCGGTTTTTCAAACATTTTATTTTAAAGCAAATTTTTGTTAAATATTAAAAACTATAAAATGGCTTAGATTGCCTAAAAACACAGATCACACATGATCTTTTGCATAAAAATGAGAAAACGCTCATGTAACACACAAAATAAGCTCCATTTTTCCTTTTTAAAAGTATTATTATTATTATTACTTTTGTTACTATTACTATTATTATTATTATTATTATTATTATTATTGTTATTATTATTATTATTATTATTATTATTGTTATTATTATTATTATTATTATTATTATTACTATTATTTTTATTATTATTATTACTATTATTATTATTATTAATATTATTATTATTAAAGACCGATTATAACTTTTGTATAGTTTAAAACACTTTTTTTTAATTAATAATTATTTTCAAACTTATATCTCGCTTATGGTTAGTTCTACATGAAAAATGCAAATAACTATTTTGTAGGAAATTTTATCACCTTTAATTTTGGTGAAAAAGTAAAAATTGATAGGAGTAACTGTTTTCGAGATATAGGCAAAAAACAAAAAAACTGTTACCTTAATTAAGCGCTTGCATATAAGCAAATTTAGTACTACTAGTATTGTTATTATAAATGTTATTGTTATTAATATGACGACTAAAGACAACTTTAAGACTTTAGTGACTTTTATGTCTCCTCCTTTTTCCTCTACTAAAGTGTTAGACACAATTAATTTAGTTTAATTTCGGTTTTTCAAACATTTTATTTTAAAGCAAATTTTTGTTAAATATTAAAAACTATAAAATGGCTTAGATTGCCTAAAAACACAGATCACACATGATCTTTTGCATAAAAATGAGAAAACGCTCATGTAACACACAAAATAAGCTCCATTTTTCCTTTTTAAAAGTATTATTATTATTATTACTTTTGTTACTATTACTATTATTATTATTATTATTATTATTATTATTATTATTGTTATTATTATTATTATTATTATTATTATTATTATTGTTATTATTATTATTATTATTATTATTATTATTATTACTATTATTTTTATTATTATTATTACTATTATTATTATTATTATTATTATTATTATTATTATTATTATTATTATTATTAATATTATTATTATTAAAGACCGATTATAACTTTTGTATAGTAAATGTTTTTATACCAGTTTTAAAATGCGTTATTAATTTTAGACAATTTCTTGCCTAAAAACACAGATCACAGATGATCTCTTGCATAGAAATGAGAAAACGCTCATATAACACACAAAATAAGCTTCATTTTTGCTTAGAAAACTAAGCTTACTTTTATTACTATTATTATTTTCATTATTATTATTATTAATATTATTATTATTATTACTATTATTATTATTATTATTATTATTATTATTATTATTATTATTATTATTATTATTATTATTATTATTATTATTATTATTATTGTTATTATTATTATTGTTATTATTATTATTATTATTATTATTATTATTATTATTATTAATATTATTATTATTAAAGACCGATTATAACTTTTGTATAGTAAATGTTTTTATACCAGTTTTAAAATGCGTTATTAATTTTAGACAATTTGTTGCCTAAAAACACAGATCACAGATGATCTCTTGCATAGAAATGAGAAAACGCTCATATAACACACAAAATAAGCTTCATTTTTGCTTAGAAAACTAAGCTTACTTTTATTACTATTATTATTTTCATTATTATTATTATTAATATTATTATTATTATTACTATTATTATTATTATTATTATTATTATTATTATTATTATTATTATTATTATTATTATTATTATTATTGTTATTATTATTATTGTTATTATTATTATTATTATTATTATTATTATTATTATTAATATTATTATTATTAAAGACCGATTATAACTTTTGTATAGTAAATGTTTTTATACCAGTTTTAAAATGCGTTATTAATTTTAGACAATTTCTTGCCTAAAAACACAGATCACAGATGATCTCTTGCATAGAAATGAGAAAACGCTCATATAACACACAAAATAAGCTTCATTTTTGCTTAGAAAACTAAGCTTACTTTTATTACTATTATTATTTTCATTATTATTATTATTAATATTATTATTATTATTACTATTATTATTATTATTATTATTATTATTATTATTATTATTATTATTATTATTATTATTATTATTGTTATTATTATTATTGTTATTATTATTATTATTATCATTATTATTATTATTATTATTATTATTATTTCTTTTATTACTATTATTATTATTATTATTATTATTATTATTATTATTACTATTATTATTTTTATTATTACTATTATTATTATTATTATTATTATTATTATTATTATTATTAACTTTTGTATAGTAAATGTTTTTATACCAGTTTTAAAATGAGTTTTTAATTTTAGACAATTTCTTGCCTAAAAATACAGATCACAGATGATTTCTTGCATAGAAATGAGAAAGCGCTCATATAACACACAAAATAAGCTTCATTTTTGCTTAGAAAACTAAGCTTACTTTTATTTCTATTATTATTATTATTATTATTATTATTATTATTATTATTATTATTATTATTATTATTATTATTATTATTATTGTTATTATTATTATTATTATTATTATTATTATTATTATTGTTATTATTATTATTATTAAAAACTTATATTAAACAGACAGAAAACGTCGTATTCTGACACAAAAAAACGAATTACGTTATAGACTTGACGAGATCGGCGTATCTCGGACTCTTATAGGACTCTTATAGGGTCAAAAAGTATCAGTTTGGATTAAAACAAATTATTTTTGTTGAGTCTCAGTCTGAATTGTTTATCAGTTCAAACAAAAACGGCTTATTTTAGACGATCTTTTGCTTTGAACAAGAAAACTTACATCGAACAGATTAAAAACGTATTAATCTGGCATAAAAGAGCAATTTATGTATCACTTCGGATAAAGGCAGCTAATCCTATTCGTTTTATTGCTTAAAATAGACAAAATTGTTAATAAATCTAACAAAAACGCTGTATTCTAGCACAAAATACTAATTACATTATAGTTTCGACGAGAATAGCTTATTTGGAATGATTCTATGCTTCCAAACGAGTAAATTTTTATTAAACAGATGCCAAACATCATGTTTTGTCCTATAAAGACATTTTATATTGCAGTTTGTATTAAAACAAAATATTTTCGTTGATTCTTTGTTAGAAGCAGCAAACCTAACATTAAAGAATCTGAAAACTTTGTATTCGGACACAAACCACCGAATTTTGTATCAGTTTAGACAAAAACGGTTGATTTTCGACAATATTTTGCTTTGAACAAGAAAACTTATATCAAACTGACTAAAAACGTCTTATTTTAGCACAAAACAAAAGATTTGCGTTATAGTCTTAACGAGAGCTGTTAATTTCAAACGGTTCTATGCTTTGAAACGAGTAAACTTTCACTGTACAGAGGAAAAACATCTTATTTCGCCTTTTAAAAACGATTCATGCCACAGTTTGGATAAAAACCAATTATTTTCGTTAATTCATTGTTACAAACATGAAACCTTACATCAAAGTAACTGAAAACCCCTTTTCAGGCACAGAAATTCGAATTACGTTTCAGTCTGGACAAAAACTGCTTACTTTAGACGATCCTTTGTTTTGAATACAAAAACTTACATTAAAAAGATTAAAAACGTCTTATTCTGGCTGAAAACTGCAAATTATATATTACTCTAGATAAAAGCAATTTATCCTGATTACTCCTTTACTTAGAATAGAGTAAACTTGTATAAAACTTAATAAAAACTTTAAATTTCGTCTCAAAGAAATAATTTACGTTATAGTTTTGGCCAGCACTGTTTATTTCAAACGATTTTATGATTCGAAACTAATGAACTTTTATGGGGCAGATGCAAAACCACATATTACAATATAAAGCGTTGTTTTAAAGCAAATTATTACCTTTTGCAACAAGAAATTTCACGTCAAAGAAACTGAAAACATCGTATCCATGCACAAATATCGAATTACGTATCAGTTTAGGCAAATACAGCTTATTTTAAACGATTCCTTGCTATAAACAAGAAAAATTTTATCAAACATATTGAAAATGTCTTATTCTCGAAAATAAGAGCAAATTATGTATCAGTTTTAACAAAAGCGGATTACTCTGTTTGATTCTATGCTTAGAGTAGAGTAAACTACTATAAAACGTAATGAAAACTCTATATTCAAGCTCAAAAGAACAAATTACGTTATAGTTTTGACAAAAAAAAAATTATTTCGGACGACTACATATTTCGAAGTAAGCAAACTTTAATTGAACAAGTGCAAAAGCTAATACTTTGCTTTGAAATAACGATTTATGTGGTAATATGGTATTTTGCATCTGTCCTATAAAAGTTTACTCGTTTCGCTCCATTGAATCATTCGAAATAAATTATTTTGACACAACAACGAAAATAATTTTTTTGTTTAAACTGTAACATGTCGTTTTTATAAAACGAACTAAGACGTTTGGCATCTGTTTAGTGAAAGTTTTCTCGTTTGGGGGCATAAAGTCGTTTGAAATTAACAGTTCTGGTCAAAACTATAACGTAAATTATTTCTTTGAGACGAAATTTAAAGTTTTCATTAAGTTTTATACAAGTTTGCTCTATTCTAAGCAAAGGAGTAATCAGGATAAACTGCTTTTATCCAAAGTAATACATAATTTGCAGTTTTGAGCCAAAATAAGACGTTTTTAATCTTTTTAATGTAAGTTTTCGTGTTCAAAAGAAAGAATCGTCTAAAATAAGCAATTTGTGTCCAGACTGAAACGTAATTTGATTTTCTGGGCCTGAATAAGAGGTTTTCAGTTTCTTTGATGTAAGGTTTCTTGTTTGTAACAATGAATAAACGAAAATCATTGGTTTTAATCCAAACTGTGACATAAATCGTTTTTTAAAGGCGAAATCAGACGTTTTGCCTCTGTTCAGTGAAAGTATACTGGTTTCAAAGCATAGAATCGTTTGAAATTAACAGTTCTCGTCAAGACTATAACGCAAATCTTTAAAGTGATACAAAGAAATAATTTACGTAATAGTTTTGACCAGAACTGTTAATTTCAAACGATTTTATGCCTCCAAACGAGAAAACTTTCACTAAACAGAAGCCAAACGTCTTAGTTCGTTTTATAAAAGCGACTTATGTTACAGTTTAAACAAAAACAAATTATTTGTGTTGTTGTTGTGTCAAAATAATTTATTTCTAATGATTCAATGGAGCGAAACGGGTAAACTTTTATAGGACAGATGCAAAATACCATATTACCACATAAATCATTATTTTAAAGCAAAGTATTAGCTTTTGCACATGTTCAATTAAAGTTTGCTTACTTCGAAGTATGTAATCGTCCGAAATATTTTTTTTTGTCAAAACTATAACGTAATTTGTTCTTTTGAGCTTGAATATAGAGTTTTCATTACGTTTTATAGTAGTTTACTCTACTCTAAGCATAGAATCAAACGGAGTAATCCGCTTTTGTTAAAACTGATACATAATTTGCTCTTATTTTCGAGAATAAGACGTTTTCAATATGCTTGATAAAATTTTTCTTGTTTATAGCAAGGAATCGTTTAAAATAAGCTGTATTTGCCTAAACTGATACGTAATTAGATATTTATGTATGGATACGAAGTTTTCAGTTTCTTTGACGTGAAATTTCTTGTTGCAAAAGGTAATACTTTGCTTTAAAACAACGCTTTATATGGTAATATGTGGTTTTGCATCTGCCCCATAAAAGTTCATTACTTACGAATCATAATTTCGTTTGAAATAAACAGTGCTGGTCAAAACTATAACGTAAATTATTTCTTTGAGACGAAATTTAAAGTTTTCATTAAGTTTTATACAAGTTTACTCTATTCTAAGTAAAAGAGTAATCAGGATAAATTGCTTTTATCTAGAGTAATATATAATTTGCAGTTTTCAGCCAGAATAAGACGTTTTTAATCTTTTTAATGTAACTTTTCGTGTTCAAAACAAAGGATCGTCTAAAATAAGCAGTTTTTGTCCAGACTGAAACGTAATTCGAATTTCTGTGCCTAAATAAGGGGTTTTCAGTTTCTTTGATGTAAGGTTTCTTGTTTGTAACAATGAATTAACAAAAATAATTGGGTTTCATCCAAACTGTGGCATAAATCAGCTTTAAGACTATAACGCAAATCTTTTGTTTTGTGCTAAAATAAGACGTTTTTAGTCAGTTTGATATAAGCTTTCTTGTTCAAAGCAAAATATTGTCGAAAATCAACCGTTTTTGTCTAAACTGAAACAAAATTCGGTGGTTTGTGTCCGAATACAAAGTTTTCAGATTCTTTAATGTTAGGTTTGCTGCTTCTAACAAAGAATCAACGAAAATATTTTGTTTTAATACAAACTGCAATATAAAATGTCTTTATAGGACAAAACATGATGTTTGGCATCTGTTTATTAAAAATTTACTCGTTTGGAAGCATAGAATCATTCCAAATAAGCTATTCTCGTCGAAACTATAAGGTAATTAGTATTTTGTGCTAGAATACAGCGTTTTTGTTAGATTTATTAACAATTTTGTTTATTTTAAGCAATGAAACGAATAGGATTAGCTGCCTTTATCCAAAGTGATACATAAATTGCTCTTTTATGCCAGATTAATACGTTTTTAGTCTGTTCGATGTAAGTTTTCTTGTTCAAAGCAAAAGATCGTCTAAAGTAAGCCGTTTTTGTTTGAACTGATGAACAATTCAGACTGAGAGTCAACAAAAATAATTTGTTTTAATCCAAACTGATAATTTTTGACCCTATAAGAGTCCTATAAGAGTCCGAGATACGCCGTTCTCGTCAAGTCTATAACGTAATTCGTTTTTTTGTGTCAGAATACGACGTTTTCTGTCTGTTTAATATAAGTTTTTAATAATAATAATAATAATAACAATAATAATAATAATAATAATAATAATAATAATAATAGAAATAAAAGTAAGCTTAGTTTTCTAAGCAAAAATGAAGCTTATTTTGTGTGTTATATGAGCGCTTTCTCATTTCTATGCAAGAAATCATCTGTGATCTGTATTTTTAGGCAAGAAATTGTCTAAAATTAATAACTCATTTTAAAACTGGTATAAAAACATTTACTATACAAAAGTTAATAATAATATTATTAATAATAACGTTTTCTGTCTGTTTAATATAAGTTTTTAATAATAATAATAATAATAATAATAATAATAATAATAATAATAATAATAATAATAATAATAATAATGATAATAATACTTATAATAATAAATTTCTTTCTAAATTAAAGCTTAGTTTTTCTAAGCAAAAATGATGCTTATTTTGTGTTATCTGAGCGTTTTCTCATTTCTATGCAAGAGATCATCTGTGATCTGTGTTTTTAGGCAAGAAATTTAAAAGCGACTCTGAAGATTTTAGTGACTTTTATGTCACTTCCTTTTTTTTCTAATAAAGTATTGGACCCAATAAATTAAGTGTATTTTAAATCACAAGACATTTTCTGTTAAAGCACTTTTTTTTTAAATATTAATTATTTTCAATCATATATCTCGCTTATGGTTAGTCCTACATGAAAAATGCAAATAACTATTTTGTAGGAAATTTTATCAGCTTGAATTTTAGTAAAAAGATAAAAATTGATAGGAGTAACTGTTTTCGAGATATAAGCAAGAAACCAAAACACTGTTACCTTAATTAAGCGTTTGCATATAAGCAAATTTAGAACTATTAGTATTATTATTATTAATGTTATTGTTATTAATATGACAACTAAAGACAACTCTGAAACCTTTAGTGACTTTTATGTCTTTTCGTTTTTTCTCTACTAAAGTGTTAGACACAGTAAAATTAGTTTAATTTCAGTTTTTCAAACATTTTATTTTAAAGCAAATTTTTGTTAAATATTAAAAACTATAAATTGGCTTAGATTGCCTAAAAACACAGATCACACATGATCTTTTGCATAAAAATGAGAAAACGCTCATGTAACACACAAAATAAGCTCCATTTTTCCTTTTTAAAAGTATTATTATTATTATTACTTTTGTTACTATTACTATTATTATTATTATTATTATTATTATTATTATTGTTATTATTATTATTATTATTATTATTATTATTATTATTATTATTATTATTATTATTATTATTATTATTATTATTATTATTATTATTATTATTATTATTATTATTATTATTATTATTATTATTATTAAAAACTTATATTAAACAGACAGAAAACGTCGTATTCTGACACAACTTAAAACACAGATCACACATGATCTTTTGCATAGAAATGAGAAAACGCTCATATAACACAAAATAAGCTTCATTTTGGCTTAGAAAACTAAGCTTACTTTTACTACTACTATTATTTTTATTTTTTTTATTATTATTATTATTACTATTATTTTTATTATTATTATTACTATTATTATTATTATTATTATTATTATTATTATTATTATTATTATTATTATTATTATTAATATTATTATTATTAAAGACCGATTATAACTTTTGTATAGTAAATGTTTTTATACCAGTTTTAAAATGAGTTATTAATTTTAGACAACTAACCATAAGCGAGATATAAGATTGAAAATAATTAATATTTAAAAAAGAAGTGCTTTAACAGAAAATGTCTTGTGATTTAAAATACACTTAATTTATTAGGTCCAATACTTTATTAGAAAAAAAGGGGGTGACATATAAGTCACTGAAGTCTTCAGAGTCGATTTTAAATGCTGCATTATCGTCTTCGTCTCAAACATTGAAAACTGAATTACATTTTTGTTCTGAAACGGTAACAGTTTTTACATTGGTTTTTTGCTTATATCTCGAAAACAGTTACTCCTATCAATTTTTATCTTTCTTTCAAAATTAAAGCTGATAACATTTCCTACAAAATAGTTATTTGCATTTTTCTTGTAGGACCAACCATAAGCGAGTTATAAAGTTGGATATAAATAATATTTAACAAAAACTTGCTTAAAAATAAAATGTTTGAAATACTGAAATTAAACTAAATTAATTGTGTCTAACACTTTAGTAGAGAAAAAAGAAAAAGACATAAAAGTCACCAAAGTCTTCAGAATCGTTTTTAGTCGTCATATTAATAACAATAACATTAATATTAATAATACTAATAGTACTAAATCTGCTTATATGCAAGCGCTTTATTAAGGTAACAGTTTTTTGGTTTCTTGCTTATATCTCGAAAACAGTTACTCCTATGAATTTTTGTCTTTTTTTCAAAATTAAAGCTGATAAAATTTCCTACAAAATAGTTATTTGCATTTTTCTTGTAGGACCAACCATAAGCGAGTTATAGAGTTGGATATAAATAATTTTTAACAAAAATTTGCTTTAAAATAAAATGTTTGAAAAACTGAAATTAAACTAATTTAATTGTGTCTAACACTTTAGTAGAGGAAAAAGGAAAAGACATAAAAGTCACTAAAGGTTTCAGAGTTGTCTTTAGTTGTCATATTAATAACAATAACATTAATAATAATAATACTAATAGTACTAAATTTGCTTATATGCAAACGCTTAATTAAGGTAACAGTGTTTTGGTTTCTTGCTTATATCTCGAAAACAGTTACTCCTATCAATTTTTATCTTTTTACTAAAATTCAAGCTGATAAAATTTCCTATAAAATAGTCATTTGCATTTTTCATGTAGGACTAACCATAAGCGAGATATATGATTGAAAATAATTAATATTTAAAAAAAAAGTGCTTTAACAGAAAATGTCTTGTGATTTAAAATACACTTAATTTATTGGGTCCAATACTTTATTAGAAGAAAAAGGAAGTGACATAAAAGTCACTGAAGTCTTCAGAGTCGTTTTTAAATGCTGCAGTTTCGTCTTCGTCTCAAACATTGAAAACTGAATTACATTTTTGTTCAGTAACAGTCACAGTTTTCTTATTGGTTTTTTGCTTATATCTCGAAACCAGTTACTCCTATCAATTTTTATCTTTCTGTCAAAATTAAAGCTGATAAAATTTCCTACAAAATAGTTATTTGCATTTTTCTTGTAGGACCAACCATAAGCGAGTTATAGAGTTGGATATAAATAATATTTAACAAAAATTTGCTTTAAAATAAAATGTTTGAAAAACTGAAATTAAACTAATTTAATTGTGTCTAACACTTTAGTAGAGGAAAAAGAAGAAGACATAAAAGTCACTAAAGGTTTCAAAGTTGTCTTTAATCGTCATATTAATAACAATAACATTAATAATAATAATACTAATAGTACTAAATTTGCTTATATGCAAACGCTTAATTAAGGTAACAGTGTTTTGGTTTCTTGCTCATATCTCGAAAACAGTTACTCCTATCAATTTTTATCTTTCTTTCAAAATTAAAGCTGATAACATTTCCTACAAAATAGTTATTTGCATTTTTCTTGTAGGACCAACCATAAGCGAGTTATAAAGTTGGATATAAATAATATTTAACAAAAACTTGCTTAAAAACAAAATGTTTGAAATACTGAAATTAAACTAAATTAATTGTGTCTAACACTTTAGTAGAGAAAAAAGAAAAAGACATAAAAGTCACCAAAGTCTTCAGAATCGTTTTTAGTCGTCATATTAATAACAATAACATTAATAATAATAATACTAATAGTACTAAATCTGCTTATATGCAAGCGCTTTATTAAGGTAACAGTTTTTTGGTTTCTTGCTTATATCTCGAAAACAGTTACTCCTATGAATTTTTGTCTTTCTTTCAAAATTAAAGCTGATAAAATATTCTACAAAATAGTTATTTGCATTTTTCTTGTAGGACCAACCATAAGCGAGTTATAGAGTTGGATATAAATAATATATAACAAAAATTTGCTTTAAAATAAAATGTTTGAAAAACTGAAATTAAACTAATTTAACTGTGTCTAACACTTTAGTAGAGAAAAAAGGAAAAGACATAAAAGTCACTAAAGGTTTCAGAGTTGTCTTTAGTTGTCATATTAATAACAATAACATTAATAATAATAATACTAATAGTACTAAATTTGCTTATATGCAAACGCTTAATTAAGGTAACAGTGTTTTGGTTTCTTGCTTATATCTCGAAAACAGTTACTCCTATCAATTTTTATCTTTTTACTAAAATTCAAGCTGATAAAATTTCCTACAAAATAGTTATTTGCATTTTTCATGTAGGACTAACCATAAGCGAGATATAAGTTTGAAAATAATTAATATTTAAAAAAAAAGTGCTTTAACAGAAAATGTCTTGTGATTTAAAATACACTTAATTTATTAGGTCCAATACTTTATTAGAAGAAAAAGGGGGTGACATATAAGTCGCTGAAATCTTCAGAGTCGATTTTAAATGCTGCATTTTCGTCTTCGTCTCAAACATTGAAAACTGAATTACATTTTTGTTCTGAAACGGTAACAGTTTTCACTTTGGTTTTTTGCTTATATCTCGAAAACAATTACTCCTATCAGTTTTTATCTTTTTTTCAAAATAAAGCTGATAAAATTTCCTACAAAATAGTTATTTGCATTTTTCTTGTAGGACCAACCATCAGCGAGTTATAAAGTTGGATATAAATAATATTTAACAAAAACTTGCTTAAAAATTAAATGTTTGAAATACTGAAATTAAACAAAATTAATTGTGTCTAACACTTTAGTAGAGAAAAAAGAAAAAGACATAAAAGTTACCAAAGTCTTCAGAATCGTTTTTAGTCGTCATATTAATAACAATAACATTAATAATAATAATACAAATAGTATTATTATTAGTATTATTATTATTAATGTTATTGTTATTAATATGACGACTAAAAACGATTCTGAAGACTTTGGTAACTTTTATGTCTTTTTCTTTTTTCTCTACTAAAGTGTTAGACACAATTAATTTAGTTTAATTTCAGTATTTCAAACATTTAATTTTTAAGCTAGTTTTTGTTAAATATTATTTATATCCAACTTTATAACTCGCTTATGGTTGGTCCTACAAGAAAAATGCAAATAACTATTTTGTAGGAAATGTTATCAGCTTTAATTTTGAAAGAAAGATAAAAATTGATAGGAGTAACTGTTTTCGAGATATGAGCAAGAAACCAAAACACTGTTACCTTAATTAAGCGTTTGCATATAAGCAAATTTAGTACTATTAGTATTATTATTATTAATGTTATTGTTATTAATATGACGATTAAAGACAACTTTGAAACCTTTAGTGACTTTTATGTCTTCTTCTTTTTCCTCTACTAAAGTGTTAGACACAATTAAATTAGTTTAATTTCAGTTTTTCAAACATTTTATTTTAAAGCAAATTTTTGTTAAATATTATTTATATCCAACTCTATAACTCGCTTATGGTTGATCCTACAAGAAAAATGCAAATATCTATTTTGTAGGAAATTTTATCAGCTTTAATTTTGACAGAAAGATAAAAATTGATAGGAGTAACTGTTTTCGAGATATAAGCAAAAAACCAATAAGAAAACTGTGACTGTTACTGAACAAAAATGTAATTCAGTTTTCAATGTTTGAGACGAAGACGAAACTGCAGCATTTAAAAACGACTCTGAAGACTTCAGTGACTTTTATGTCACTTTCTTTTTCTTCTAATAAAGTATTGGACCCAATAAATTAAGTGTATTTTAAATCACAAGACATTTTCTGTTAAAGCACTTTTTTTTTAAATATTAATTATTTTCAATCACATATCGCGCTTATGGTTAGTCCTACATGAAAAATGCAAATAACTATTTTATAGGAAATTTTATCAGCTTAAATTTTAGTAAAAATATAAAAATTGATAGGAGTAACTGTTTTCGAGATATAAGCAAGAAACCAAAACACTGTTACCTTAATTAAGCGTTTGCATATAAGCAAATTTAGTACTATTAGTATTATTATTATTAATGTTATTGTTATTAATATGACAACTAAAGACAACTCTGAAACCTTTAGTGACTTTTATGTCTTTTCCTTTTTTCTCTACTAAAGTGTTAGACACAGTTAAATTAGTTTAATTTCAGTTTTTCAAACACTTTATTTTAAAGCAAATTTTAGTTAAGTATTATTTATATCCAACTCTATAACTCGCTTATGGTTGGTCCTACAAGAAAAATGCAAATAACTATTCTGTAGAATATTTTATCAGCTTTAATTTTGAAAGAAAGACAAAAATTTATAGGAGTAACTGTTTTCGAGATATAAGCAAGAAACCAAAAAACTGTTATCTTAATAAAGCGCTTGCATATAAGCAGATTTAGTACTATTAGTATTATTATTATTAATGTTATTGTTATTAATATGACGACTAAAAACGATTCTGAAGACTTTGGTGACTTTTATGTCCTTTTCTTTTTTCTCTACTAAAGTGTTAGACACAATTAATTTAGTTTAATTTCAGTATTTCAAACATTTTATTTTTAAGCAAGTTTTTGTTAAATATTATTTATATCCAACTCTATAACTCGCTTATGGTTGGTCCTACAAGAAAAATGCAAATAACTATTTTGTAGGAAATTTTATCAGCTTTAATTTTGACAGAAAGATAAAAATTGATAGGAGTAACTGTTTTCGAGATATAAGCAAAAAACCAATAAGAAAACTGTGACTGTTACTGAACAAAAATGTAATTCAGTTTTCAATGTTTGAGACGAAGACGAAACTGCAGCATTTAAAAACGACTCTGAAGACTTCAGTGACTTTTATGTCACTTCCTTTTTCTTCTAATAAAGTATTGGACCCAATAAATTAAGTGTATTTTAAATCACAAGACATTTTCTGTTAAAGCACTTTTTTTTTAAATATTAATTATTTTCAATCATATATCTCGCTTATGGTTAGTCCTACATAAAAAATGCAAATAACTATTTTGTAGGAAATTTTATCAGCTTGAATTTTAGTAAAAAGATAAAAATTGATAGGAGTAACTGTTTTCGAGATATAAGCAAGAAACCAAAACACTGTTACCTTAATTAAGCGTTTGCATATAAGCAAATTTAGTACTATTAGTATTATTATTATTAATGTTATTGTTATTAATATGACGATTAAAGACAACTTTGAAACCTTTAGTGACTTTTATGTCTTCTTCTTTTTCCTCTACTAATGTGTTAGACACAGTTAAATTAGTTTAATTCCGGTTTTTCAAGCATTTTATTTTAAAGCAAATTTTTGTTAAATATTATTTATATCCAACTCTATAACTCGTTTATTCTTGGTCCTACAAGAAAAATGTAAATAACTATTTTGTTGGAAATTTTATCAGCTTTAATTTTGAAAGAAAGATAAAATTTGATAGGAGTAACTGTTTTCGAGATATAAGCAAAAAACCAATAAGAAAACTGTAACTGTTACTGAACAAAAATGTAATTCAGTTTTCAATGTTTGAGACGATGACAAAAATGCAGCATTTAAAAACGACTCTGAAGACTTCAGTGACTTTTATGTTACCTCCTTTTTCTTCTAATAAAGTATTGGACCCAATAAATTAAGTGTATTTTAAATCACAAGACATTTTCTGTTAAAACACTTTTTTTTAATTATTAATTATTTTCAAACTTATATCTTGCTTATGGTTAGTTCTACATGAAAAATGCAAATAACTATTTTGTAGGAAATTTTATCACCTTTAATTTTGGTGAAAAAGTAAAAATTGTTAGGAGTAACTGTTTTCGAGATATAAGCAAAAGACAAAAAAACTGTTACCTTAAGTAAGCGCTTGCATATAAGCAAATTTAGTACTACTAGTATTGTTATTATAAATGTTATTGTTATTAATATGACGACTAAAGACAACTCTAAGACTTTAGTGACTTTTATGTCTCCTCCTTTTTCCTCTACTAAAGTGTTAGACACAATTAATTTAGTTTAATTTCAGTTTTTCAAACATTTTATTTTAAAGCAAATTTTTGTTAAATATTAAAAACTATAAAATGGGTTAGATTGCCTAAAAACACAGATCACACCCGATCTTTTGCATAGAAATGAGAAAACGCTCATGTAACACACAAAATAAGCTCCATTTTTCCTTATTAAAAGTATTATTATTATTATTACTTATGTGACTATTACTATTATTATTATTATTATTATTATTATTATTATTATTATTATTATTATTATTATTATTATTATTATTATTATTATTATTATTATTATTATTATTACTATTATTATTATTATTATTATTATTATTAATTTTATTATTATTAAAAACTGATTATAACTTTTGTATAGTAAATGTTTTTATACCAGTTTTAAAATGAGATATTAGTTTTAGACAATTTGTTGCCTAAAAACACAGATCACAGATGATTTCTTGCATAGAAATGAGAAAACGCTCATATAACACACAAAATAAGCTTCATTTTTGCTTAGAAAACTAAGCTTACTTTTATTACTATTATTATTTTCATTATTATTATTATTAATATTATTATTATTATTATTATTATTATTATTATTATTGTTATTATTATTATTATTAAAAACTTATATTAAACAGACAGAAAACGTCGTATTCTGACACAAAAAAACGAATTACGTTATAGACTTGACGAGATCGGCGTATCTCGGACTCTTATAGGACTCTTATAGGGTCAAAAAGTATCAGTTTGGATTAAAACAAATTATTTTTGTTGAGTCTCAGTCTGAATTGTTTATCAGTTCAAACAAAAACGGCTTATTTTAGACGATCTTTTGCTTTGAACAAGAAAACTTACATAAAACAGATTAAAAACGTATTAATCTGGCATAAAAGAGCAATTTATGTATCACTTCGGATAAAGGCAGCTAATCCTATTCGTTTTATTGCTTAAAATAGACAAAATTGTTAATAAATCTAACAAAAACGCTGTATTCTAGCACAAAATACTAATTACATTATAGTTTCGACGAGAATAGCTTATTTGGAATGATTCTATGCTTCCAAACGAGTAAATTTTTATTAAACGGATGCCAAACATCATGTTTTGTCCTATAAAGACATTTTATATTGCAGTTTGTATTAAAACAAAATATTTTCGTTGATTCTTTGTTAGAAGCAGCAAACCTAACATTAAAGAATCTGAAAACTTTGTATTCGGACACAAACCACCGAATTTTGTATCAGTTTAGACAAAAACGGTTGATTTTCGACAATATTTTGCTTTGAACAAGAAAACTTATATCAAACTGACTAAAAACGTCTTATTTTAGCACAAAACAAAAGATTTGCGTTATAGTCTTAACGAGAGCTGTTAATTTCAAACGGTTCTATGCTTTGAAACGAGTAAACTTTCACTGTACAGAGGAAAAACATCTTATTTCGCTTTTTAAAAACGATTCATGCCACAGTTTGGATAAAAGCCAATTATTTTCGTTAATTCATTGTTACAAACATGAAACCTTACATCAAAGTAACTGAAAACCCCTTATTCAGGCACAGAAATTCGAATTACGTTTCAGTCTGAACAAAAACTGCTTACTTTAGACGATCCTTTGTTTTGAATACAAAAACTTACATTAAAAAGATTAAAAACGTCTTATTCTGGCTGAAAACTGCAAATTATATATTACTCTAGATAAAAGCAATTTATCCTGATTACTCCTTTACTTAGAATAGAGTAAACTTGTATAAAAATTAATAAAAACTTTAAATTTCGTCTCAAAAAAATAATTTACGTTATAGTTTTGACCAGCACTGTTTATTTCAAACGATTTTATGATTCGAAACTAATGAACTTTTATGGGGCAGATGCAAAACCACATATTACAATATAAAGCGTTGTTTTAAAGCAAATTATTACCTTTTGCAACAAGAAATTTCACGTCAAAGAAACTGAAAACATCGTATCCATGCACAAATATCGAATTACGTATCAGTTTAGGCAAATACAGCTTATTTTAAACGATTCCTTGCTATAAACAAGAAAAATTTTATCAAACATATTGAAAATGTCTTATTCTCGAAAATAAGAGCAAATTATGTATCAGTTTTAACAAAAGCGGATTACTCTGTTTGATTCTATGCTTAGAGTAGAGTAAACTACTATAAAACGTAATGAAAACTCTATATTCAAGCTCAAAAGAACAAATTACGTTATAGTTTTGACAAAAAAAAATTATTTCGGACGACTACATATTTCGAAGTAAGCAAACTTTAATTGAACAAGTGCAAAAGCTAATACTTTGCTTTAAAATAACGATTTATGTGGTAATATGGTATTTTGCATCTGTCCTATAAAAGTTTACTCGTTTCGCTCCATTGAATCATTCGAAATAAATTATTTTGATACAACGAAAATAATTTTTTTGTTTAAACTGTAACATGTCGTTTTTATAAAACGAACTAAGACGTTTGGCATCTGTTTAGTGAAAGTTTTCTCGTTTGGGGGCATAAAATCGTTTGAAATTAACAGTTCTGGTCAAAACTATAACGTAAATTATTTCTTTGAGACGAAATTTAAAGTTTTCATTAAGTTTTATACAAGTTTGCTCTATTCTAAGCAAAGGAGTAATCAGGATAAACTGCTTTTATCTAAAGTAATACATAATTTGCAGTTTTGAGCCAGAATAAGACGTTTTTAATCTTTTTAATGTAAGTTTTCGTGTTCAAAAGAAAGAATCGTCTAAAATAAGCAATTTGTGTCCAGACTGAAACGTAATTTGATTTTCTGGGCCTGAATAAGAGGTTTTCAGTTTCTTTGATGTAAGGTTTCTTGTTTGTAACAATGAATAAACGAAAATCATTGGTTTTAATCCAAACTGTGACATAAATCGTTTTTTAAAGGCGAAATCAGACGTTTTGCCTCTGTTCAGTGAAAGTATACTGGTTTCAAAGCATAGAATCGTTTGAAATTAACAGTTCTCGTCAAGACTATAACGCAAATCTTTAAAGTGACACAAAGAAATAATTTACGTAATAGTTTTGACTAGAACTGTTAATTTCAAACGATTTTATGCCCCCAAACGAGAAAACTTTCACTAAGCAGATGCCAAACGTCTTAGTTCGTTTTATAAAAGCGACTTATGTTACAGTTTAAACAAAAACAAATTATTTGTGTTGTTGTTGTGTCAAAATAATTTATTTCTAATGATTCAATGGAGCGAAACGGGTAAACTTTTATAGGACAGATGCAAAATACCATATTACCACATAAATCATTATTTTAAAGCAAAGTATTAGCTTTTGCACATGTTCAATTAAAGTTTGCTTACTTCGAAGTATGTAATCGTCCGAAATATTTTTTTTTGTCAAAACTATAACGTAATTTGTTCTTTTGAGCTTGAATATAGAGTTTTCATTACGTTTTATAGTAGTTTACTCTACTCTAAGCATAGAATCAAACAGAGTAATCCGCTTTTGTTAAAACTGATACATAATTTGCTCTTATTTTCGAGAATAAGACGTTTTCAATATGCTTGATAAAATTTTTCTTGTTTATAGCAAGGAATCGTTTAAAATAAGCTGTATTTGCCTAAACTGATACGTAATTAGATATTTATGTATGGATACGAAGTTTTCAGTTTCTTTGACGTGAAATTTCTTGTTGCAAAAGGTAATACTTTGCTTTAAAACAACGCTTTATATGGTAATATGTGGTTTTGCATCTGCCCCATAAAAGTTCATTAGTTTCGAATCATAATTTCGTTTGAAATAAACAGTGCTGGTCAAAACTATAACGTAAATTATTTCTTTGAGACGAAATTTAAAGTTTTCATTAAGTTTTATACAAGTTTACTCTATTCTAAGTAAAGGAGTAATCAGGATAAATTGCTTTTATCTAGAGTAATATATAATTTGCAGTTTTCAGCCAGAATAAGACGTTTTTAATCTTTTTAATGTAAGTTTTCGTGTTCAAAACAAAGGATCGTCTAAAATAAGCAGTTTTTGTCCAGACTGAAACGTAATTCGAATTTCTGTGCCTAAATAAGGGGTTTTCAGTTTCTTTGATGTAAGGTTTCTTGTTTGTAACAATGAATTAACAAAAATAATTGGTTTTTATCCAAACTGTGGCATGAATCAGCTTTAAGACTATAACGCAAATCTTTTGTTTTGTGCTAAAATAAGACGTTTTTAGTCAGTTTGATATAAGCTTTCTTGTTCAAAGCAAAATATTGTCGAAAATCAACCGTTTTTGTCTAAACTGAAACAAAATTCGGTGGTTTGTGTCCGAATACAAAGTTTTCAGATTCTTTAATGTTAGGTTTGCTGCTTCTAACAAAGAATCAACGAAAATATTTTGTTTTAATACAAACTGCAATATAAAATGTCTTTATAGGACAAAACATGATGTTTGGCATCTGTTTATTAAAAATTTACTCGTTTGGAAGCATAGAATCATTCCAAATAAGCTATTCTCGTCGAAACTATAATGTAATTAGTATTTTGTGCTAGAATACAGCGTTTTTGTTAGATTTATTAACAATTTTGTCTATTTTAAGCAATGAAACGAATAGGATTAGCTGCCTTTATCCAAAGTGATACATAAATTGCTCTTTTATGCCAGATTAATACGTTTTTAGTCTGTTCGATGTAAGATTTCTTGTTCAAAGCAAAAGATCGTCTAAAGTAAGCCGTTTTTGTTTGAACTGATGAATAATTCAGACTGAGAATCAACAAAAATAATTTGTTTTAATCCAAACTGATAATTTTTGACCCTATAAGAGTCCTATAAGAGTCCGAGATACGCCGTTCTCGTCAAGTCTATAACGTAATTCGTTTTTTTGTGTCAGAATACGACGTTTTCTGTCTGTTTAATATAAGTTTTTAATAATAATAATAATAATAATAATAACAATAATAATAATAATAATAATAATAATAATAATAATAATAATAATAATAATAATAACAATAATAATAATAATAATAATAATAATAATAATAATAATAATAATAATAATAATAATAAAAATAATAGAAATAAAAGTAAGCTTAGTTTTCTAAGCAAAAATGAAGCTTATTTTGTGTGTTATATGAGCGCTTTCTCATTTCTATGCAAGAAATCATCTGTGATCTGTATTTTTAGGCAAGAAATTGTCTAAAATTAATAACTCATTTTAAAACTGGTATAAAAACATTTACTATACAAAAGTTAATAATAATAATAATAATAATAATGATAATAATAATAATAATAATAATAGTAATAGTAATATTAATAATAATAATAATAATAATAGTAATAAAAGAAATAATAATAATAATAATAATAATAATAATAATAATGATAATAATACTTATAATAATGAATTTCTTTCTAAATTAAAGCTTAGTTTTTGTAAGCAAAAATGATGCTTATTTTGTGTGTTATATGAGCGTTTTCTCATTTCTATGCAAGAGATCATCTGTGATCTGTGTTTTTAGGCAAAAAATTGAATAAAATTAATAACTCATTTTAAAACTGGTATAAAAACATTTACTATACAAAAGTTAATAATAATAATAATAATAATAATAATAATAATAATAATAATAATAATAATAATAATAATAGTAATAATAATAATAATAATAATAATAATAATAATAATAATAATAATAATAATAATAATAATAATGATAATAATTCTTATAATAATGAATTTCTTTCTAAATTAAAGCTTAGTTTTTCTAAGCAAAAATGATGCTTATTTTGTGTTATATGAGCGTTTTCTCATTTCTATGCAAGAGATCATCTGTGATCTGTGTTTTTAGGCAAGAAATTGAATAAAATTAATAACTCATTTTAAAACTGGTATAAAAACATTTACTATACAAAAGTTAATAATAATAATAATAATAATAATAATAATAATAATAATAATAATAATAATAATAATAATAATAATAATAATAATAATAATAATAGTAATAATAATAATAATAATAGTAATAATGATAATAGTACTTATAATAATGAATTTCTTTCTAAATTAAAGCTTAGTTTTTCTAAGCAAAAATGATGCTTATTTTGTGTTATATGAGCGCTTTCTCATTTCTATGCAAGAAATCATCTGTGATCTGTATTTTTAGGCAAGAAATTGTCTAAAATTAATAACTCATTTTAAAACTTGTATAAAAACATTTACTATACAAAAGTTAATAATAATAATAATAACAATAATAATAATAATAATAATAATAATAATAATAATAATAATAATAATAATAATAATAATAATAATAATAATAATAATAATAATAATAATAATAATAATAATAATAACAATAATAATAATAAAAATAATAATAGAAATAAAAGTAAGCTTAGTTTTCTAAGCAAAAATGAAGCTTATTTTGTGTGTTATATGAGCGCTTTCTCATTTCTATGCAAGAAATCATCTGTGATCTGTATTTTTAGGCTAGAAATTGTCTAAAATTAATAACTCATTTTAAAACTGGTATAAAAACATTTACTATACAAAAGTTAATAATAACTTTTGTCTTTTAACAATCACGAAAATGATAAAAATCTATTTAATACCATACAATCAACTATTAATCAGTATCCTAACTTAATTATCATGGGAGATTTCAATTTTCCATGTATAGACTGGTCTGCTAAAAACACAACAGGTCAAACAATCATCGAAAAACAATTTTCTGAATTGCTCTTGGAGAATAATTTGTCACAAATAGTCACTGAACCTACACGATTTAGATCCCAACAACGTCCTTCATTACTTGATTTGGTAATTTTGTCTGACGTTAACCTTGTATCGTCTTTAAACGTTTCGAATCCTGTAGGTACATCTGATCATTCAAAAATCGAAATTGAGTTACAAATTATGATATATTCAGAGCCAAATGCAAGAATTAAAACAACATCAATTGTTGACTACACTCGCATAGACGAAAGTCTCTTGACTTACGACTGGAATGGTTTAGATTCACTAAATGCGGAAGAACAATGGAAACATTTTAAATCGATTTTACAAACTTGCATTACAACAAATTCCAGACTGTTTACAAACCGACTGAGAAAAGATAAACCGTGGATAAATCAACACATGCTTGACAAAATAAAATACAAAGCTAAATTATGGAAAAAATTTAAAAGGAAGCCTACTGAAGATAATTTTTCTGCTTATAAAAGATTTTCTAACCAACTAAAATCTGATTTACAAATAGCCAGGTGTAATTATGAAAATTCTATATTAAATAAACCAAAACTATTTTATTCCCATGTACGTAAATTTATCTCTAGTCGTGTGTCGGTCCCTTTAGTACGAAATGCTTCAGGTCTACTCTGCTCCGATCATACAGAAACTGCAAACACTTTAGCGGACAGTTTTGCTGCTACCTATAATTTAAACATTAATAATAATATACCGTCATTTATGCCTACAAGTACATTTAGTGGGTTGTCTTATATTAATTTTACTCCGGATCTGGTAAAAAGCCAACTCTGTGCCATTAAATTAAATACAGCTCCAGGTCCGGATCAGATACCTCCCAAACTCCTGAGAACTTGTGCTGCTTCGTTGTCGGGCCCACTTGCCAAAATGATGACAAAATCATTCTTACAAGGCACTTTGCCCTACGAGTGGTTGCAAGCAACAATCACGCCTTTGTACAAGTCAGGAGATAAACTTGATCCTGCTAACTATAGACCTGTAAGTCTCACGTCGACATGCTGTAAAATTATGGAAAAAGTTATAGTCAAGGAACTATTAACTTACATGAGAAAAAATAATTTAATACCTGAGCATCAGCACGGCTTTTTACCAGGTAGGTCAGTTGTCACAAATTTGCTATCCTGCACAAATCTATGGACAAAAATGTTAGACACTAACCAACCTGTAGACATAATTTTTCTTGATTTTAGTAAAGCCTTTGATAAAGTCCCTCACAATCTCTTGTTAGCAAAACTGGAGTCCTATGGTGTAACAGGAAATTTGCTTGATTGGATCCGAGCGTTTCTATCAAATCGAAACTATTGTGTAAAAGTCTGTGGTAAATTTTCGTACTCTAAACCAGTATTAAGTGGGGTCCCACAGGGATCAGTTCTTGGACCAATTTTATTCTTGTTATATACAGCAGATTTATTGTTTTCACTGGACAGCTATTCAGCATATGCGGATGATATTAAGTTATTTGCTAACCCACTTGTCACGGACTTGCAAGACCAACTTAATTTAATCTTCCAATGGAGCGAGAAGTGGCAAATACCACTAAATATTGCAAAATGCTGTGTACTTCAGTGTGGCTACAACAACCCAAAGTACCTTTACCATATAAATGGCACACTCCTGAGTGTAAAAACCTCAACCAAAGATCTAGGGGTCATTGTAAATGATAAGTTAGGATGGTCAGAGCAATGTCTAGCATCAGTGGGTCGAGCGCGTAAAATGTTTTATTTGCTAAAGCATGTTTTTCCAAATCCTTCAGTCAGTTTTATTTCAAAGGTGTACATCACTTACATAAGGCCGCATTTGGAATTTGCCATTCCAGTCTGGAGACCTTATTTGTTAAAGGATATTGATTTGCTGGAAAGAACTCAGCACCTGGTAACTAGATGGACACACTGTTTAAGACAAGTTTCATATGAACAACGTCTTGAAATACTCAAAATACCAGATCTACGTGCTCGTCAAAACAGGGCAGATGCAATTCAAATTTTTCGGCTTACTCATGGTTTATTTCCTGGAGTAACACGCAATTTCTTGCAAATTCAATATCATGACAGACTTAGAGGTCATTCTTATAAGCTGAAAAAAGAACCATTTAAGACTACCGTTAGAAAGAATTATTTGACAAATCGTGCATTTGATATATGGAATGGCTTGCCTGATAACGTTGTTGCAGCTGTTACTCTTTCTTCCTTCAAGAATCAATATGACACATTACAATAATTATCATTAACCTTTATTAATTAACTAATTTAACTGTAGATTAAAATTGTATTTCATTTTTCATTATTCAATGGTGTTTTATTTAACACGAAACCGTATTTCTTGATATTTTGCTATAAAGGTGTTAACCTCAGCAAAGAATCTATGTTAATAATAATAATAATAATAATAATAATAATAATAATAATAATAATAATAATAATAATAATAATAATAGTAATAATAATAATAATAATAATAGTAATAAAAGAAATAATAATAATAATAATAATAATAATGATAATAATACTTATAATAATGAATTTCTTTCTAAATTAAAGCTTAGTTTTTCTAAGCAAAAATGATGCTTATTTTGTGTGTTATATGAGCGTTTTCTCATTTCTATGCAAGAGATCATCTGTGATCTGTGTTTTTAGGCAAGAAATTGAATAAAATTAATAACTCATTTTAAAACTGGTATAAAACATTTACTATACAAAAGTTAATAATAATAATAATAATAATAATAATTATAATAATAATAATAATAATAATAGTAATAATAATAATAAAAATAATAGTAATAATAATAATAATAATAAAAATAAAAATAATAGTAGTAGTAAAAGTAAGCTTAGTTTTCTAAGCCAAAATGAAGCTTATTTTGTGTTATATGAGCGTTTTCTCATTTCTATGCAAAAGATCATGTGTGATCTGTGTTTTAAGTTGTGTCAGAATACGACGTTTTCTGTCTGTTTAATATAAGTTTTTAATAATAATAATAATAATAATAATAATAATAATAATAATAATAATAATAATAATAATAATAATAATAATAATAATAACAATAATAATAATAACAATAATAATAATAATAATAATAATAATAATAATAATAATAATAATAGTAACAAAAGTAATAATAATAATAATACTTTTAAAAAGGAAAAATGGAGATTATTTTTTGTGTTACATGAGCGTTTTCTCATTTTTATGCAAAAGATCATGTGTGATCTGTGTTTTTAGGCAATCTAAGCCATTTTATAGTTTTTAATATTTAACAAAAATTTGCTTTAAAATAAAATGTTTGAAAAACCGAAATTAAACTAAATTAATTGTTTCTAACACTTTAGTAGAGGAAAAAGGAGAGACATAAAAGTCACTAAAGTCTTAAAGTTGTCTTTAGTCGTCATATTAATAACAATAACATTTATAATAACAATACTAGTAGTACTAAATTTGCTTATATGCAAGCGCTTAATTAAGGTAACAGTTTTTTTGTTTTTTGCCTATATCTCGAAAACAGTTACTCCTATCAATTTTTACTTTTTCACCAAAATTAAAGGTGATAAAATTTCCTACAAAATAGTTATTTGCATTTTTCATGTAGAACTAACCATAAGCGAGATATAAGTTTGAAAATAATTATTAATTAAAAAAAAGTGTTTTAACAGAAAATGTCTTGTGATTTAAAATACACTTAATTTGTTGGGTCCAATACTTTATTAGAAGAAAAAGGAGGTGACATAAAAGTCACTGAAGTCTTCAGAGTCGTTTTTAAATGCTGCATTTTTGACTTCGTCTCAAACATTGAAAACTGAATTACATTTTTGTTCAGTAACAGTTACAGTTTTCTTATTGGTTTTTTGCTTATATCTCGAAAACAGTTACTCCTATCAAATTTTATCTTACTTTCAAAATTAAAGCTGATAAAATTTCCAACAAAATAGTTATTTACATTTTTCTTGTAGGACCAAGCATAAACGAGTTATAGAGTTGGATATAAATAATATTTAACAAAAATTTGCTTTAAAATAAAATGCTTGAAAAACCGGAATTAAACTAAATTAATTGTGTCTAACACTTTAGTAGAGGAAAAAGGAGAAGACATAAAAGTCACTAAATGTTTCAGAGTCGTCTTTAGTCGTCATATTAATAACAATAACATTAATAATAATAATACTAATAGTACTAAATTTGCTTATATGCAAACGCTTAATTAACGTAACATTTTTTTGGTTTCTTGCTTATATCTCGAAAACAGTTACTCCTATCAATTTTCATCTTTTTTTCAAAATTAAAGCTGATAAAATTTCCTACAAAATAGTTATTTGCATTTTTTTGTAGGACCAACCATAAGCGAGTTATAGAGTTGGATATAAATAATATTTAACAAAAATTTTCTTTAAAATAAAATGTTTGAAAAACCGAAATTAAACTAAATTAATTGAGTCTAACACTTTAGTAGAGGAAAAAGAAAAAGACATAAAAGTCACTAAAGGTTTCAGAGTTGTCTTTAGTTGTCATATTAATAACAATAACATTAATAATAATAATAATACTAATAGTACTAAATTTGCTTATATGCAAACGCTTAATTAAGGTAACAGTGTTTTGGTTTCTTGCTTATATCTCGAAAACAGTTACTCCTATCAATTTTTATCTTTTTACTAAAATTCAAGCTGATAAAATTTCCTACAAAATAGTTATTTGCATTTTTCATGTAGGACTAACCATAAGCGAGATATATGATTGAAAATAATTAATATTTAAAAAAAAAGTGCTTTAACAGAAAATGTCTTGTGATTTAAAATACACTTAATTTATTGGGTCCAATACTTTATTAGAAGAAAAAGGAAGTGACATAAAAGTCACTGAAGTCTTCAGAGTCGTTTTTAAATGCTGCAGTTTCGTCTTCGTCTCAAACATTGAAAACTGAATTACATTTTTGTTCAGTAACAGTCACAGTTTTCTTATTGGTTTTTTGCTTATATCTCGAAAACAGTTACTCCTATCAATTTTTATCTTTCTATCAAAATTAAAGCTGATAAAATTTCCTACAAAATAATTATTTGCAATTTTCTTGTAAGACCAACCATAAGCGAGTTATAGAGTTGGATATAAATAATATTTAACAAAAATTTGCTTTAAAATAAAATGTTTGAAAAACTGAAATTAAACTAATTTATTTGTGTCTAACACTTTAGTAGAGGAAAAAGAAGAAGACATAAAAGTCACTAAAGGTTTCAAAGTTGTCTTTAATCGTCATATTAATAACAATAACATTAATAATAATAATACTAATAGTACTAAATTTGCTTATATGCAAACGCTTAATTAAGGTAACAGTGTTTTGGTTTCTTGCTCATATCTCGAAAACAGTTACTCCTATCAATTTTTATCTTTTTACTAAAATTCAAGCTGATAAAATTTTCTACAAAATAGTTATTTACATTTTTTATGTAGGACTAACCATAAGCGAGATATAAGATTGAAAATAATTAATATTTAAAAAAGAAGTGCTTTAACAGAAAATGTCTTGTGATTTAAAATACACTTAATTTATTAGGTCCAATACTTTATTAGAAAAAAAAGGGAGTGACATATAAGTCACTGAAGTCTTCAGAGTCGATTTTAAATGCTGCATTTTCGTCTTCGTCTCAAACATTGAATACTGAATTACATTTTTGTTCTGAAACGGTAACAGTTTTTACTTTGGTTTTTTGCTTATATCTCGAAAACAGTTACTCCTATCAATTTTTATCTTTCTTTCAAAATTAAAGCTGATAACATTTCCTACAAAATAGTTATTTGCATTTTTCTTGTAGGACCAACCATAAGCGAGTTATAAAGTTGGATATAAATAATATTTAACAAAAACTTGCTTAAAAATAAAATGTTTGAAATACTGAAACTAAACTAAATTAATTGTGTCTAACACTTTAGTAGAGAAAAAAGAAAAAGACATAAAAGTCACCAAAGTCTTCAAAATCGTTTTTAGTCGTCATATTAATAACAATAACATTAATAATAATAATACTAATAGTACTAAATCTGCTTATATGCAAGCGCTTTATTAAGGTAACAGTTTTTTGGTTTCTTGCTTATATCTCGAAAACAGTTACTCCTATGAATTTTTGTCTTTCTTTCAAAATTAAAGCTGATAAAATATTCTACAAAGTAGTTATTTGCATTTTTCTTGTAGGACCAACCATAAGCGAGTTATAGAGTTGGATATAAATAATATATAACAAAAATTTGCTTTAAAATAAAATGTTTGAAAAACTGAAATTAAACTAATTTAACTGTGTCTAACACTTTAGTAGAGGAAAAAGGAAAAGACATAAAAGTCACTAAAGGTTTCGGAGTTGTCTTTAGTTGTCATATTAATAACAATAACATTAATAATAATAATACTAATAGTACTAAATTTGCTTATATGTAAATGCTCAATTAAGGTAACAGTGTTTTGGTTTCTTGCTTATATCTCGAAAACAGTTACTCCTATCAATTTTTATCTTTTTACTAAAATTCAAGCTGATAAAATTTCCTACAAAATAGTTATTTGCATTTTTCATGTAGGACTAACCATAAGCGAGATATAAGTTTGAAAATAATTAATATTTAAAAAAAAGTGCTTTAACAGAAAATGTCTTGTGATTTAAAATACACTTAATTTATTAAGTCCAATACTTTATTAGAAGAAAAAGGGGGTGACATATAAGTCACTGAAGTCTTCAGAGTCGATTGTAAATGCTGCATTTTCGTCTTCGTCTCAAACATTGAAAACTGAATTACATTTTTGTTCTGAAACGGTAACAGTTTTCACTTTGGTTTTTTGCTTATATCTCGAAAACAATTACTCCTATCAGTTTTTATTTTTCTTTCAAAATAAAGCTGATAAAATTTTCTACAAAATAGTTATTTGCATTTTTCTTGTAGGACCAACCATAAGCGAGTTATAAAGTTGGATATAAATAATATTTAACAAAAACTTGCTTAAAAATTAAATGTTTGAAATACTGAAATTAAACTAAATTAATTGTGTCTAACACTTTAGTAGAGAAAAAAGAAAAAGACATAAAAGTCACCAAAGTCTTCAGAATCGTTTTTAGTCGTCATATTAATAACAATAACATTAATAATAATAATACTAATAGTACTAAATTTGCTTACATGCAAACGCTTAATTCAGGTAACAATTTTTTGGTTTCTTGCTTATATCTCGAAAACAGTTACTCCTATCAATTTTTATCTTTTTACTAAAATTAAAGCTGATAAAATTTCCTACAAAATAGTTAATTGCATTTTTAATGTAGGACTAACCATAAGCGAGATATAAGTTTGAAAATAATTAAAATTTAAAAAAAAGTGCTTCAACAGAAAATGTCTTGTGATTTAAAATACACTTAATTTATTGGGTCCAATACTTTATTAGAAGAAAAAAGAGGTGACAGAAAGGTCACTGAAGTCTTTAGAGTCGTTTGTAAATGCTGCATTTTCGTCTTCGTCTCAAACATTGAAAACTGAATTACATTTTTGTTCAGTAACTGTTACAGTTTTCTTATTGGTTTTTTGCTTATATCTCGAAAACAGTTACTCCTATCAATTTTTATCTTTCTTTTAAAATTAAAGCTGATAAAGCTTCCTACAAAATAGTTATTTGCATTTTTCTTGTAGGACCAACCATAAGCGAGTTATAGAGTTGGATATAAATAATATTTAACAAAAATTTGCTTTAAAATAAAATGTTTGAAAAACTGAAATTAAACTAATTTAATTGTGTCTAACACTTTAGTAGAGGAAAAAGAAGAAGACATAAAAGTCACTAAAGGTTTCAAGGTTGTCTTTAATCGTCATATTAATAACAATAACATTAATAATAATAATACTAATAGTACTAAATTTGCTTATATGCAAACGCTTAATTAAGGTAACAGTGTTTTGGTTTCTTGCTCATATCTCGAAAACAGTTACTCCTATCAATTTTTATCTTTTTACTAAAATTCAAGCTGATAAAATTTCCTACAAAATAATTATTTGCATTTTTTATGTAGGACTAACCATAAGCGAGATATAAGATTGAAAATAATTAATATTTAAAAAAGAAGTGCTTTAACAGAAAATGTCTTGTGATTTAAAATACACTTAATTTATTAGGTCCAATACTTTATTAAAAAAAAAGGGGGTGACATATAAGTCACTGAAGTCTTCAGAGTCGATTTTAAATGCTGCATTTTCGTCTTCGTCTCAAACATTGAAAACTGAATTACATTTTTGTTCTGAAACGGTAACAGTTTTTACTTTGGTTTTTTGCTTATATCTCGAAAACAGTTACTCCTATCAATTTTTATCTTTCTTTCAAAATTAAAGCTGATAACATTTCCTACAAAATAGTTATTTGCATTTTTCATGTAGGACTAACCATAAGCGAGATATATGATTGAAAATAATTAATATTTAAAAAAAAAGTGCTTTAACAGAAAATGTCTTGTGATTTAAAATACACTTAATTTATTGGGTCCAATACTTTATTAGAAGAAAAAGGAAGTGACATAAAAGTCACTGAAATCTTCAGAGTCGTTTTTAAATGCTGCAGTTTCGTCTTCGTCTCAAACATTGAAAACTGAATTACATTTTTGTTCAGTAAGAGTCACAGTTTTCTTATTGGTTTTTTGCTTATATCTCGAAAACAGTTACTCCTATCAATTTTTATCTTTCTGTCAAAATTAAAGCTGATAAAATTTCCTACAAAATAGTTATTTGCATTTTTCTTGTAGGACCAACCACAAGCGAGTTATAGAGTTGGATATAAATAATATTTAACAAAAATTTGCTTTAAAATAAAATGTTTGAAAAACTGAAATTAAACTAATTTAATTGTGTCTAACACTTTAGTAGAGGAAAAAGAAGAAGACATAAAAGTCACTAAAGGTTTCAAAGTTGTCTTTAATCGTCATATTAATAACAATAACATTAATAATAATAATACTAATTGTACTAAATTTGCTTATATGCAAACGCTTAATTAAGGTAACAGTGTTTTGGTTTCTTGCTCATATCTCGAAAACAGTTACTCCTATCAATTTTTATTTTTTTACTAAAATTCAAGCTGATAAAATTTCCTACAAAATAGTTATTTGCATTTTTTATGTAGGACTAACCATAAGCGAGATATAAGATTGAAAATAATTAATATTTAAAAAAGAAGTGCTTTAACAGAAAATGTCTTGTGATTTAAAATACACTTAATTTATTAGGTCCAATACTTTATTAAAAAAAAAGGGGGTGACATATAAGTCACTGAAGTCTTCAGAGTCGATTTTAAATGCTGCATTTTCGTCTTCGTCTCAAACATTGAAAACTGAATTACATTTTTGTTCTGAAACGGTAACAGTTTTTACTTTGGTTTTTTGCTTATATCTCGAAAACAGTTACTCCTATCAATTTTTATCTTTCTTTCAAAATTAAAGCTGATAACATTTCCTACAAAATAGTTATTTGCATTTTTCTTGTAGGACCAACCATAAGCGAGTTATAAAGTTGGATATAAATAATATTTAACAAAAACTTGCTTAAAAATAAAATGTTTGAAATACTGAAATTAAACTAAATTAATTGTGTCTAACACTTTAGTAGAGAAAAAAGAAAAAGACATAAAAGTCACCAAAGTCTTCAGAATCGTTTTTAGTCGTCATATTAATAACAATAACATTAATAATAATAATACTAATAGTACTAAATCTGCTTATATGCAAGCGCTTTATTAAGGTAACAGTTTTTTGGTTTCTTGCTTATATCTCGAAAACAGTTACTTCTATGAATTTTTGTCTTTCTTTCAAAATTAAAGCTGATAAAATATTCTACAAAATAGTTATTTGCATTTTTCTTGTAGGACCAACCATAAGCGAGTTATAGAGTTGGATATAAATAATATTTAACAAAAATTTGCTTTAAAATAAAATGTTTGAAAAACTGAAATTAAACTAATTTAACTGTGTCTAACACTTTAGTAGAGGAAAAAGAAGAAGACATAAAAGTCACTAAAGATTTCAAAGTTGTCTTTAATCGTCATATTAATAACAATAACATTAATAATAATAATACTAATAGTACTAAATTTGCTTATATGCAAACGCTTAATTAAGGTAACAGTGTTTTGGTTTCTTGCTCATATCTCGAAAACAGTTACTCCTATCAACTTTTATCTTTTTACTAAAATTTAAGCTGATAAAATTTCCTACAAAATAATTATTTGCATTTTTTATGTAGGACTAACCATAAGCGAGATATAAGATTGAAAATAATTAATATTTAAAAAAGAAGTGCATTAACAGAAAATGTCTTGTGATTTAAAATACACTTAATTTATTAGGTCCAATACTTTATTAGAAAAAAAGGGGGTGACATATAAGTCACTGAAGTCTTCAGAGTCGATTTTAAATGCTGCATTTTCGTCTTCGTCTCAAACATTGAAAACTGAATTACATTTTTGTTCTGAAACGGTAACAGTTTTTACATTGGTTTTTTGCTTATATCTCGAAAACAGTTACTCCTATCAATTTTTATCTTTCTTTCAAAATTAAAGCTGATAACATTTCCTACAAAATAGTTATTTGCATTTTTCTTGTAGGACCAACCATAAGCGAGTTATAAAGTTGGATATAAATAATATTTAACAAAAACTTGCTTAAAAATAGAATGTTTGAAATACTGGAATTAAACTAAATTAATTGTGTCTAACACTTTAGTAGAGAAAAAAGAAAAGGACATAAAAGTCACCAAAGTCTTCAGAATCGTTTTTAGTCGTCATATTAATAACAATAACATTAATAATAATAATACTAATAGTACTAAATCTGCTTATATGCAAGCGCTTTATTAAGGTAACAGTTTTTTGGTTTCTTGCTTATATCTCGAAAACAGTTACTCCTATGAATTTTTGTCTTTCTTTCAAAATTAAAGCTGATAAAATATTCTACAGAATAGTTATTTGCATTTTTCTTGTAGGACCAACCATAAGCGAGTTATAGAGTTGGATATAAATAATATTTAACAAAAATTTGCTTTAAAATAAAATGTTTGAAAAACTGAAATTAAACTAATTTAACTGTGTCTAACACTTTAGTAGAGAAAAAAGGAAAAGACATAAAAGTCACTAAAGGTTTCAGAGTTGTCTTTAGTTGTCATATTAATAACAATAACATTAATAATAATAATACTAATAGTACTAAATTTGCTTATATGCAAACGCTTAATTAAGGTAACAGTGTTTTGGTTTCTTGCTTATATCTCGAAAACAGTTACTCCTATCAATTTTTATCTTTTTACTAAAATTCAAGCTGATAAAATTTCCTACAAAATGGTTATTTGCATTTTTCATGTAGGACTAACCATAAGCGAGATATATGATTGAAAATAATTAATATTTAAAAAAAAAGTGCTTTAACAGAAAATGTGTTGTGATTTAAAATACACTTAATTTATTGGGTCCAATACTTTATTAGAAGAAAAAGGAAGTGACATAAAAGTCACTGAAGTCTTCAGAGTCGTTTTTAAATGCTGCAGTTTCGTCTTCGTCTCAAACATTGAAAACCGAATTACATTTTTGTTCAGTAACAGTCACAGTTTTCTTATTGGTTTTTTGCTTATATCTCGAAAACAGTTACTCCTATCAATTTTTATCTTTCTTTCAAAATTAAAGCTGATAAAATTTCCTACAAAATAATTATTTGCATTTTTCTTGTAGGACCAACCATAAGCGAGTTATAGAGTTGGATATAAATAATATTTAACAAAAATTTGCTTTAAAATAAAATGTTTGAAAAACTGAAATTAAACTAATTTAATTGTGTCTAACACTTTAGTAGAGGAAAAAGAAGGAGACATAAAAGTCACTAAAGGTTTCAAAGTTGTCTTTAATCGTCATATTAATAACAATAACATTAATAATAATAATACTAATAGTACTAAATTTGCTTATATGCAAACGCTTAATTAAGGTAACTGTGTTTTGGTTTCTTGCTCATATCTCGAAAACAGTTACTCCTATCAATTTTTATCTTTTTACTAAAATTCAAGCTGATAAAATTTCCTACAAAATAGTTTTTTGCATTTTTCATGTAGGACTAACCATAAGCGAGATATAAGTTTGAAAATAATTAATATTTAAAAAAAAAGTGCTTTAACAGAAAATGTCTTGTGATTTAAAATACACTTAATTTATTAAGTCCAATACTTTATTAGAAGAAAAAGGGGGTGACATATAAGTCACTGAAGTCTTCAGAGTCGATTGTAAATGCTGCATTTTCGTCTTCGTCTCAAACATTGAAAACTGAATTACATTTTTGTTCTGAAACGGTAACAGTTTTCACTTTGGTTTTTTGCTTATATCTCGAAAACAATTACTCCTATCAGTTTTTATTTTTTTTTTAAATAAAGCTGATAAAATTTCCTACAAAATAGTTATTTGCATTTTTCTTGTAGGACCAACCATAAGCGAGTTATAAAGTTGGATATAAATAATATTTAACAAAAACTTGCTTAAAAATTAAATGTTTGAAATACTGAAATTAAACTAAATTAATTGTGTCTAACACTTTAGTAGAGAAAAAAGAAAAAGACATAAAAGTTACCAAAGTCTTCAGAATCGTTTTTAGTCGTCATATTAATAACAATAACATTAATAATAATAATACTAATAATAATACTATTAGTATACTAATAGTACTAATAATAATACTATTAGTATTATTATTATTAATGTTATTGTTATTAATATGACGACTAAAAACGATTCTGAAGACTTTGGTAACTTTTATGTCTTTTTCTTTTTTCTCTACTAAAGTGTTAGACACAATTAATTTAGTTTAATTTCAGTATTTCAAACATTTAATTTTTAAGCAAATTTTTGTTAAATATTATTTATATCCAACTTTATAACTCGCTGATGGTTGGTCCTACAAGAAAAATGCAAATAACTATTTTGTAGGAAATTTTATCAGCTTTATTTTGAAAAAAAGATAAAAACTGATAGGAGTAATTGTTTTCGAGATATAAGCAAAAAACCAAAGTAAAAACTGTTACCGTTTCAGAACAAAAATGTAATTCAGTTTTCAATGTTTGAGACGAAGACGAAAATGCAGCATTTACAATCGACTCTGAAGACTTCAGTGACTTATATGTCACCCCCTTTTTCTTCTAATAAAGTATTGGACCTAATAAATTAAGTGTATTTTAAATCACAAGACATTTTCTGTTAAAGCACTTTTTTTTTAAATATTAATTATTTTCAAACTTATATCTCGCTTATGGTTAGTCCTACATGAAAAATGCAAATAACTATTTTGTAGGAAATTTTATCAGCTTGAATTTTAGTAAAAAGATAAAAATTAATAGGAGTAACTGTTTTCGAGATATAAGCAAGAAACCAAAACACTGTTACCTTAATTAAGCGTTTGCATATAAGCAAATTTAGTACTATTAGTATTATTATTATTAATGTTATTGTTATTAATATGACAACTAAAGACAACTCTGAAACCTTTAGTGATTTTTATGTCTTTTCCTTTTTCCTCTACTAAAGTGTTAGACACAGTTAAATTAGTTTAATTTCAGTTTTTCAAACATTTTATTTTAAAGCAAATTTTTGTGATATATTATTTATATCCAACTCTATAACTCGCTTATGGTTGGTCCTACAAGAAAAATGCAAATAACTATTTTGTAGGAAATTTTATCAGCTTTAATTTTGAAAAAAAAATAAAAATTGATAGGAGTAACTGTTTTCGAGATATAAGCAAAAAACCAATAAGAAAACTGTGACTGTTACTGAACAAAAATGTAATTCGGTTTTCAATGTTTGAGACGAAGACGAAACTGCAGCATTTAAAAACGACTCTGAAGACTTCAGTGACTTTTATGTCACTTCCTTTTTCTTCTAATAAAGTATTGGACCCAATAAATTAAGTGTATTTTAAATCACAAGACATTTTCTGTTAAAGCACTTCTTTTTTATATATTAATTATTTTCAATCTTATATCTCGCTTATGGTTAGTCCTACATAAAAAATGCAAATAACTATTTTGTAGGAAATTTTATCAGCTTGAATTTTAGTAAAAAAATAAAAATTGATAGGAGTAACTGTTTTCGAGATATGAGCAAGAAACCAAAACACTGTTACCTTAATTAAGCGTTTGCATATAAGCAAATTTAGTTCTATTAGTATTATTATTATTAATGTTATTGTTATTAATATGACGATTAAAGACAACTTTGAAACCTTTAGTGACTTTTATGTCGTCTTCTTTTTCCTCTACTAAAGTGTTAGACACAATTAAATTAGTTTAATTTCAGTTTTTCAAACATTTTATTTTAAAGCAAATTTTTGTTAAATATTATTTATATCCAACTCTATAACTCGCTTATGGTTGGTCCAACAAGAAAAATGCAAATAACTATTTTGTAGGAAATTTCATCAGCTTTAATTTTGAAAGAAAGATAAAAATTGATAGGAGTAAATGTTTTCGAGATATAAGCAAAAACCAATAAGAAAACTGTGACTGTTACTGAACAAAAATGTAATTCGGTTTTCAATGTTTGAGACGAAGACGAAACTGCAGCATTTAAAAACGACTCTGAAGACTTCAGTGACTTTTATGTCACTTCCTTTTTCTTCTAATAAAGTATTGGACCCAATAAATTAAGTGTATTTTAAATCACAAGACATTTTCTGTTAAAGCACTTTTTTTTTAAATATTAATTATTTTCAATCATATATCTCGCTTATGGTTAGTCCTACATGAAAAATGCAAATAACTATTTTATAGGAAATTTTATCAGCTTGAATTTTAGTAAAAAGATAAAAATTGATAGGAGTAACTGTTTTCGAGATATAAGCAAGAAACCAAAACACTGTTACCTTAATTAAGCGTTTGCATATAAGCAAATTTAGTACTATTAGTATTACTATTATTAATGTTATTGTTATTAATATGACAACTAAAGACAACTCTAAAACCTTTAGTGACTTTTATGTCTTTTCCTTTTTCCTCTACTAAAGTGTTTGACACAATTAAATTAGTTTAATTTCAGTTTTTCAAACATTTTATTTTAAAGCAAATTTTTGTTAAAAATTATTTATATCCAACTCTATAACTCGCTTATGGTTGGTCCTACAAGAAAAATGCAAATAACTATTTTGTAGGAAATTTTATCAGCTTTAATTTTGAAAAAAAGACAAAAATTCATAGGAGTAACTGTTTTCGAGATATAAGCAAGAAACCAAAAAACTGTTACCTTAATAAAGCGCTTGCATATAAGCAGATTTAATACTATTAGTATTATTATTATTAATGTTATTGTTATTAATATGACGACTAAAAACGATTCTGAAGACTTTGGTGACTTTTATGTCTTTTTCTTTTTTCTCTACTAAAGTGTTAGACACAATTAATTTAGTTTAATTTCAGTATTTCAAACATTTTATTTTTAAGCAAGTTTTTGTTAAATATTATTTATATCCAACTTTATAACTCGCTTATGGTTGGTCCTACAAGAAAAATGCAAATAACTATTTTGTAGGAAATGTTATCAGCTTTAATTTTGAAAAAAAGATAAAAATTGATAGGAGTAACTGTTTTCGAGATATAAGCAAAAAACCAATGTAAAAACTGTTACCGTTTCAGAACAAAAATGTAATTCAGTTTTCAATGTTTGAGACGAAGACGAAAATGCAGCATTTAAAATCGACTCTGAAGACTTCAGTGACTTATATGTCACCCCCTTTTTTTCTAATAAAGTATTGGACCTAATAAATTAAGTGTATTTTAAATCACAAGACATTTTCTGTTAAAGCACTTCTTTTTTAAATATTAATTATTTTCAATCTTATATCTCGCTTATGGTTAGTCCTACATAAAAAATGCAAATAATTATTTTGTAGGAAATTTTATCAGCTTGAATTTTAGTAAAAAGATAAAAGTTGATAGGAGTAACTGTTTTCGAGATATGAGCAAGAAACCAAAACACTGTTACCTTAATTAAGCGTTTGCATATAAGCAAATTTAGTACTATTAGTATTATTATTATTAATGTTATTGTTATTAATATGACGATTAAAGACAACTTTGAAACCTTTAGTGACTTTTATGTCGTCTTCTTTTTCCTCTACTAAAGTGTTAGACACAATTAAATTAGTTTAATTTCAGTTTTTCAAACATTTTATTTTAAAGCAAATTTTTGTTAAATATTATTTATATCCAACTCTATAACTCGCTTATGGTTGGTCCTACAAGAAAAATGCAAATAACTATTTTGTAGGAAATTTTATCAGCTTTAATTTTGAAAGAAAGATAAAAATTGATAGGAGTAAATGTTTTCGAGATATAAGCAAAAACCAATAAGACAACTGTGACTGTTACTGAACAAAAATGTAATTCGGTTTTCAATGTTTGAGACGAAGACGAAACTGCAGCATTTAAAAACGACTCTGAAGACTTCAGTGACTTTTATGTCACTTCCTTTTTCTTCTAATAAAGTATTGGACCCAATAAATTAAGTGTATTTTAAATCACAAGACATTTTCTGTTAAAGCACTTTTTTTTTAAATATTAATTATTTTCAATCATATATCTCGCTTATGGTTAGTCCTACATAAAAAATGCAAATAACTATTTTATAGGAAATTTTATCAGCTTGAATTTTAGTAAAAAGATAAAAATTGATAGGAGTAACTGTTTTCGAGATATAAGCAAGAAACCAAAACACTGTTACCTTAATTGTGTTATGCTAGGCTTGTGCTAATGTGCTATAAATAAGGTGTTACAATTTTATGCTGTAAATAAGGTGTTGTGCATTTTGTGCTATAAACGACAGTTTTTTAATTTTTCGTTAATTATTTGTGGTAATAACTTAATAAGTGACTAAGGTTTAAGGTTATGTTAAACTGTAGTCAATAGCGTTTTGCATTTCTTTTGGACTTTCAAACATTTATACTTTACACAAAGAGTTATACTGATATAAATGACGTGATCAATGCTCGTACTATAACCAATAATCCAATTTTGTGCTACTTTTTATGAACATTAGTTTTTACATGTAAATTTCATATCAGAGGCGTACGCTTCTAGAATTGCTGATAATAATTATTATTCTATCCTCTGTTCCTTTTGTGTCCTTTCCGTGGCCTACCTGTGCTTGTTTTTTTATTTTGAGTCACTACGAACGGCCGCGTAGTGTGAAGCGTGTGTCCTTGTCTTTATTCCCTTGCCTGATTGTATTTATCAACTCACTCATAATGAGTGTCTGCTATAAATGCAAAAGTAGCGTCGTGAATTCTATCGCTTGCTTAAATTGCAAAAAAGCGTATCACCCCAGTTGCTTAAGAGCCTTTAAAAACTATTCTGCGATTGGTCAAGATCTGACATCAATAAGTGCATGCCCTTGTTGCGATAAATTAAAATCTCTACAAAATCCCACTTCTCCGACTCTAAATATCTCTACTAATACTATATTTGAAGACCTTGGTATCCTAAAGCAAGAAACCGACTTAATAAAAAAAACTCTTGATGATTTAAAAACGTTTATAACTGAATCACCGACTACTGTTTGTACTTTTGATAAAATAGATGAATATGTACGCAAAAGTTTTGATGATCTTGAAAGCAAATTAATTTCTTTGTTAAAGGATTCCCTTAATCGTGAAATTGAGAAATTAAAAAATTCAATAAAAAACGAAGTAATAGCAGAAATCTCTACTAATTTGAACCGTACCAATGATAATATTAAAACTGCCAACTCTTCTGATTTAACTTTGAAATCTACAAATTCAAAGAATGTAAGTACCCAGTCCGTGTCTAAGACGAACAGATATAAAGTTCGTATATTTGCTGATCAAAAAGGACGTCATTGTATAGACTTATTAGAAACTTATATTCCAGTTAGCAAATATGTGATCCAATCCGTAGTAAAACCTTATTCCTCGTTACAAGAGCTTCTTAAAACTGAAAACAACAACGAGCAACTTGGCAATAATGATTTTGTTGTAATATACGCTGGAAATCATGAAGCACAAAAAGGAAAAATCCCTGATGAAAATACTCTAAATGAACTTATCAATCATAAATTTTTAAATACAAATATCATTCTTATCGGATGTCCATATTTTGTTAATCGTCCCATTTTGAATAATTTTGTTTATGAATTGAATTGTAATTTTTATAATGTGGCTAAAAATAATAAGAACATATATTACTTAGACTCAAACGATAAAATTTTTGATCAATTCAAGACGGATAACTTTGTAATAAATAAAGCTATTAAAAGGTGCATTATAAAAAACCTGGGCGACCTAATCACTGAGTGCCAAGACCATACAAATAGATCTGCAGTTGAACAAAATCCAGTAGCAACGTTTCTTGACACATCTCTGCCATCAGTTGATAAATCTGACTCTCAGTCTTTTTAAATCGCTTCGTCTGTTTACAGCCCTCACATTCTAAAATATCTATATCAATCAATAAAAAAACTGTCAATAGTTTTCATGGCATCTACCAAAATGTTAGGGGATTAAAATCTAAATCAGTTACATTTTTTAATTCATTTTTATCTACGTCTGATGAATTTGATTTAATTGTTATTACTGAGTCTTGGTTAGATGACACCGTCTTGGATGGTGAATTGTATTCTGATAATTATTATGTTTTTCGTCGGGACAGAGATCTCCGCCACCTGGGTATCCATAGAGGTGGTGGTGTGCTTATAGCAGTTAATAACAAATATAACTGTCGTCAACTCGATATATCTAATATTAGTCGTAGAAGTTCTCCTGCTATTGATCTGGTTGCAATAAAAATAAATGTAACAAGTTATCAACATCTCTTCGTGTTTGTAGTCTACATTCCTCCTTCGATTTCCTTTAGTGATTTTGACAATTTTTTTGATCTTCTTAATAATTTTGACGAGATTAATAATGACAATGTTTTATTCTTAGGAGACTTTAACACTCCTTTATTCAGTGGATTTTCAAAAAACAATTTTAGTATTTCTCTCAAGCACTTCGCTTCTTTTCATAATTTTAATCAATTTAATAACATACGTAATAATAGGAATAATATATTGGATCTCATCTTTTCCAACATGGACTGTGCCGTTAGCAAGTCCTCTTTCTCGTTTGTTCCTGAAGATCCTTACCATCCGAGTTTGGAGTTTACCCTCGATATTGTAGCAAAAACTCCTGATAAGTTCTATATGAATAGGGACCACGTCGCATTTAATTTTAAAAAAGCAAATTTTGATTGTCTATACACTACTTTACAGGTAGTTGATTGGTCCGAACTGGAGAAGTTTAGCGATCTGAATGAGGCATGTCGAGTTTTTTATGAAACCCTCTACAATTGTTTTGAGTTATCTGTTCCAAAACTATTTTGTCGTAAAAACCATCGCACATTTCCTACTTGGTTCAACACTGACATTATCAATTGTCTACGTCGTAAATCTAACATTTTAAAGAAATATCGTCGAACTAAAAATATCCATTTCTATGAGGAGTTTAAGAAACTTCGATCTCTTTCAAAATCCCTAATAACTACTGCCTATTCTCAATACATCGGCCACATGGAAAACACTATCTCCAAAGATCCAAAGAAATTCTGGTCTTTTGTTCAAGCTAAAAAGCGTAACTCTAGAATTCCGGGTGTGTTGTATCATAATGGTAATGCAATATCAAATCCTAATGATATAGTAAATAGTTTCGCTAAATTCTTCAAAAGTGTTTTTTCTGACATGACTTTGACTTCAGATAGTCCCTCGATGATGACGAATCTAAATAGTTTTATTACTGTAAACGAGATTAATGAGCATGAAATAATCCGGGTATTAAAGCGATCTAAAGACACACTTACTGCTGGTTGTGATGGTATCCCCAGCTTTTTATTAAGGGATTGTGCACATATTTTTTCTAAACCACTCGTATACATTTTTAATTTAATATTGCAAACTTCGACGTTTCCTAACATATGGAAAATAGCACACGTTTGTCCTGTCTTCAAAACGGGTGATATAACACAAATTCAAAACTACAGGCCAATTTCAATCTTGTGTAATTTCTCGAAAGTTTTTGAGTCAATTATTTACGACCGCATCTACTCTTCTGTAAAAAGATTTATATCACCTTCGCAGCATGGATTTGTTGAAAAAAGATCAACTGTTACAAATCTAGCCTGTTTTACTCAGTTCATATCTGACGCTTTGGACAGAAAAGGTCAGGTTGATGTCATTTATATGGACTTCAAAAAAGCATTTGATCAAATTGATCATCATCTGTTATTGTTAAAACTTGATCAGTATGGTTTCTCCGGTTCTTTGCTATCCCTAATAAAACCTTATCTTGCTAATCGAGAGCAAAGGGTTAAATATCGTAACTACATTTCGGATAGTTACGTTGCAACTTCGGGTGTGCCGCAAGGTTCCAATCTTGGACCCTTATTATTTTTGCTTTTCATTAATGATATATGTGGTTCTTTATCAACATGCGCTAAACTTTTCTTTGCCGATGATCTTAAAATTTACACAGAAATAAAATCTATAGAGGACTGCCTCACTTTACAGAACAATATTAACGCAGTAGTGAAATGGTGTAATGAAAATCGCCTTTATCTAAACCCATCCAAATGTAACGTTATGTCTTACACTAAAAAGCGCGAATTCCTTGAATTTGTATATGATATTTCGTCCGTAACACTGCATCGTACCTTTATTATTAAAGATTTGGGAGTTATTTTCGATACTGAACTCGCATTCAGTGAGCATATTAGGGATGTTACGGCTAGAGCGATTAAGTCATATGGATTCATCTATAGAAATTGTCGAGATTTTAAGAACTTATCAGTTATGAAGACCCTATTCTTCTCGTTAGTTAGAAGCAAACTGGAATACGGCGCACTTATTTGGCACCCGATTTATAAAATCCATATAGATCAACTCGAAAACATACAGCGACGATTCCTAAAATTCCTAATTTTTATAATAGATGGAAATTATCCTATAAGGGGCTATGACCAGAACTTGCTTTTGAATAGATTCGGTCTCCAATCTTTACAGTTTCGCCGTATTTGTATTATAATTAAATTTCTGTATAATTTAATTAATAATAACATCGACTGTTCTTGGCTATTAAATATGTTAAATTTTGCTGTTCCACGTTTAAACTCCAGACAAGCCATGACATTTTATCCTATAGCGAGAAGGACCAATGTAGCTGATAAGTCTCCTATCGTATTAATGACTACCCTATTTAATAATGTATGTAAAGACGGTGATATCAACTATGATTCGTGGCGGAAGATTGTTTCGTCTATATCATTAGTATAGTATTAGTGTAGTTCTAAGTTTTTGTATATATTTACTGTAAATGGGATTCCTGTAGTAAATAAAGGCTTATTATTATTATTAATTAAGCGTTTGCATATAAGCAAATTTAGTACTATTAGTATTACTATTATTAATGTTATTGTTATTAATATGACGATTAAAGACAACTTTGAAACCTTTAGTGACTTTTATGTCGTCTTCTTTTTCCTCTACTAAAGTGTTAGACACAATTAAATTAGTTTAATTTCAGTTTTTCAAACATTTTATTTTAAAGCAAATTTTTGTTAAATATTATTTATATCCAACTCTATAACTCGCTTATGGTTGGTCCTACAAGAAAAATGCAAATAACTATTTTGTAGGAAATTTTATCAGCTTTAATTTTGAAAGAAAGATAAAAATTGATAGGAGTAAATGTTTTCGAGATATAAGCAAAAACCAATAAGAAAACTGTGACTGTTACTGAACAAAAATGTAATTCGGTTTTCAATGTTTGAGACGAAGACGAAACTGCAGCATTTAAAAACGACTCTGAAAACTTCAGTGACTTTTATGTCACTTCCTTTTTCTTCTAATAAAGTATTGGACCCAATAAATTAAGTGTATTTTAAATCACAAGACATTTTCTGTTAAAGCAATTTTTTTTAAATATTAATTATTTTCAATCATATATCTCGCTTATGGTTAGTCCTACATGAAAAATGCAAATAACTATTTTATAGGAAATTTTATCAGCTTGAATTTTAGTAAAAAGATAAAAATTGATAGGAGTAACTGTTTTCGAGATATAAGCAAGAAACCAAAACACTGTTACCTTAATTAAGCGTTTGCATATAAGCAAATTTAGTACTATTAGTATTACTATTATTAATGTTATTGTTATTAATATGACAACTAAAGACAACTCTAAAACCTTTAGTGACTTTTATGTCTTTTCCTTTTTCCTCTACTAAAGTGTTTGACACAATTAAATTAGTTTAATTTCAGTTTTTCAAACATTTTATTTTAAAGCAAATTTTTGTTAAAAATTATTTATATCCAACTCTATAACTCGCTTATGGTTGGTCCTACAAGAAAAATGCAAATAACTATTTTGTAGGAAATTTTATCAGCTTTAATTTTGAAAAAAAGACAAAAATTCATAGGAGTAACTGTTTTCGAGATATAAGCAAGAAACCAAAAAACTGTTACCTTAATAAAGCGCTTGCATATAAGCAGATTTAATACTATTAGTATTATTATTATTAATGTTATTGTTATTAATATGACGACTAAAAACGATTCTGAAGACTTTGGTGACTTTTATGTCTTTTTCTTTTTTCTCTACTAAAGTGTTAGACACAATTAATTTAGTTTAATTTCAGTATTTCAAACATTTTATTTTAAAGCAAATTTTTGTTAAATATTATTTATATCCAACTCTATAACTCGCTTATGGTTGGTCCTACAAGAAAAATGCAAATAACTATTATGTAGAATATTTTATCAGCTTTAATTTTGAAAGAAAGACAAAAATTTATAGGAGTAACTGTTTTCGAGATATAAGCAAGAAACCAAAAAACTGTTACCTTAATAAAGCGCTTGCATATAAGCAGATTTAGTACTATTAGTATTATTATTATTAATGTTATTGTTATTAATATGACGACTAAAAACAATTCTGAAGACTTTGGTGACTTTTATGTCTTTTTCTTTTTTCTCTACTAAAGTGTTAGACACAATTAATTTAGTTTAATTTCAGTATTTCAAACATTTTATTTTTAAGCAAGTTTTTGTTAAATATTATTTATATCCAACTTTATAACTCGCTTATGGTTGGTCCCACAAGAAAAATGTAAATAACTATTTTGTAGGAAATGTTATCAGCTTTAATTTTAAAAGAAAGATAAAAATTGATAGGAGTAACTGTTTTCGAGATATGAGCAAGAAACCAAAACACTGTTACCTTAATTAAGCGTTTGCATATAAGCAAATTTAGTACTATTATTATTATTATTATTATTAATGTTATTGTTAATAATATGACGATTAAAGACAACTTTGAAACCTTTAGTGACTTTTATGTCTTCTTCTTTTTCCTCTACTAAAGTGTTAGACACAATTAAATTAGTTTAATTTCAGTTTTTCAAACATTTTATTTTAAAGCAAATTTTTGTTAAATCTTATTTATATCCAACTCTATAACTCGCTTATGGTTGGTCCTACAAGAAAAATGCAAATATTTATTTTGTAGGAAATTTTATCAGCTTTAATTTTGACAGAAAGATAAAAATTGATAGGAGTAACTGTTTTCGAGATATAAGCAAAAAACCAATAAGAAAACTGTGACTGTTACTGAACAAAAATGTAATTCAGTTTTCAATGTTTGAGACGAAGACGAAACTGCAGCATTTAAAAACGACTCTGAAGACTTCAGTGACTTTTATGTCACTTCCTTTTTCTTCTAATAAAGTATTGGACCCAATAAATTAGGTGTATTTTAAATCACAAGACATTTTCTGTTAAAGCACTTTTTTTTTAAATATTAATTATTTTCAATCATATATCTCGCTTATGGTTAGTCCTACATGAAAAATGCAAATAACTATTTTATAGGAAATTTTATCAGCTTGAATTTTAGTAAAAAGATAAAAATTGATAGGAGTAACTGTTTTCGAGATATAAGCAAGAAACCAAAACACTGTTACCTTAATTAAGCGTTTGCATATAAGCAAATTTAGTACTATTAGTATTACTATTATTAATGTTATTGTTATTAATATGACAACTAAAGACAACTCTAAAACCTTTAGTGACTTTTATGTCTTTTCCTTTTTCCTCTACTAAAGTGTTTGACACAATTAAATTAGTTTAATTTCAGTTTTTCAAACATTTTATTTTAAAGCAAATTTTTGTTAAAAATTATTTATATCCAACTCTATAACTCGCTTATGGTTGGTCCTACAAGAAAAATGCAAATAACTATTTTGTAGGAAATTTTATCAGCTTTAATTTTGAAAAAAAGACAAAAATTCATAGGAGTAACTGTTTTCGAGATATAAGCAAGAAACCAAAAAACTGTTACCTTAATAAAGCGCTTGCATATAAGCAGATTTAATACTATTAGTATTATTATTATTAATGTTATTGTTATTAATATGACGACTAAAAACGATTCTGAAGACTTTGGTGACTTTTATGTCTTTTTCTTTTTTCTCTACTAAAGTGTTAGACACAATTAATTTAGTTTAATTTCAGTATTTCAAACATTTTATTTTAAAGCAAATTTTTGTTAAATATTATTTATATCCAACTCTATAACTCGCTTATGGTTGGTCCTACAAGAAAAATGCAAATAACTATTATGTAGAATATTTTATCAGCTTTAATTTTGAAAGAAAGACAAAAATTTATAGGAGTAACTGTTTTCGAGATATAAGCAAGAAACCAAAAAACTGTTACCTTAATAAAGCGCTTGCATATAAGCAGATTTAGTACTGTAAATGAAACTCGGAATTCACCCAAAAACTAATTTATTAGCAAATTAGATTCAACAACGACATTGACACTGCCACAGTGTCCTTCCAACTAACTAGGCGTTGCCCGTACGCGCCTCACGCGTCATCATTTCCCGCCAATTTCACCAGCAGCGCCCCCTTCACTTAACAGTCGGCCACGCTTCCGTATTCCACGTCCTCGGGGAACCACCGGTGTTTCTAAAACAAGTAATTAACCAGTACCATGTATCCGAGCCGTAGTATCATCTACAGCCCGAGTCCCACTTAAGAACTATTTATAAACAACCTGAAAATAATCATAATCGTGTTTCTCACGTTGAGAATGAATCTGAAAATAATCATAATCGTGTTTCTCACGTTGAGAATGAATCTGAAAATAATCATAATCGTGTTTCTCACGTTGAGAATTAATTAAGAACAACAATAAGAACACCAACAACAACAACAACAACAAGAACACCAACACCAACAAGATCAGTAACCTCAAGAATAAGTAGAAGAACAATAACAAGAACCAGAACAATAACAACAACAACAAATCATTAACTCATGAGTTTCAACGTAAAGCGCTTAAAAACAACATTTGGGCCCAAAATCGTGAGTTCACGTTGAACTTCACTCAGCTTCACAGCGAACTCAGTCATTCGTCACTGACATCGCCTATTGTTTCGTCTCCACTCGTCGTGGCGACAACGTAATGTCTCAATTTGTCCACTGAGTGAACACCCTAATATCGTTTTTGGGAACGCGTCGCCCCCGGCATGTCCGTCACGACGTACCTATCGTAGTCGAGCACTTTCTGAATTCGGTACGGTCCCGAATATTTAGGTAACAGCTTCCGACTTTTGCCCTCGTTTGAAGCTCGCGTGGTGCGTACCAACACGAGATCACCTGCATTAAATCTCTTTGGGGCACAGCGTCGCTTGTCATAACGCTCTTTTTGCTTCTGCTGTTCCTTTTCGACACGCTGAGCAACGTCTGCTCGTGTCCGTGGCAAATCACCATCATGAACACCCTCTGTCACCACGTTGGTGAGGATTGAGTCATTAGCATGTCGAGGTGTATACCCCAACAACAATTCGTATGGACTTTTGCCCGTAGTCGAATTCGGCGTAGAATTAATACCCCAACTAATTCTACTCACAAAGTCATCCCATTTCTCTTCTTCTCTCGAGCTAGCAGCAAGCTGAGATAAAATCGTACGATTTAATCGCTCCACCTGGCCATTAGCCCGTGGTGTGGCAGTCGCGGTTAGTACTAATTTAACGTTTAAATCGGTACAATGTGTCTTAAACTTTTTGCTAGAAAAACAAGCCCCACGATCGGCTATTATACGTTTAGGTACACCAAACATTCCTGTAAGAGAAGCTAAAAATGATAAAACAGGGCCCACCTTAGTATTAGGCACGGCCCTGAGAAGACAAATTTAGTAAATGCATCGATAATAGCTAAAAGATAAGAATTATGTGATTTGCTCTTTACAAATGGTCCCAAATGATCCATGTGCAATGTGTCAAATGGTTGCGAATTCTTAGGTATGGGATTCAAAAAGCCTGGCTGCTTTCCTCCGGCTTCCTTATTGTAGAGACACTCCAAGCAGCTAGAAATATATTTATGAACATACCTCCGCATTGAAGGAAACCAATAAGATTTCGCCAAAGTTTTCTCATTCGATAAATGGCCAATTCCATCGTGGTGTGCTAATAAAATCTGGCGTCTTACCGCTTTTGGTACGACCCATTTTAATCCTGACTCAGTCTGTTTGAATACTCGACCATCTTTTAGTTTATACTCTTTGTGAATGGCACGCTCTTCAGCGTTCGTCGGTGATTTTTCCAATATTTCCTTCAACAATGCGCATCTCGCATCCTTCATTTGAACAGCTAAAATCCAATCATCATCGTTAACATTAATATGCAAGACTTCCACTGAAGGCTCCGAAGGATCTAATACCGGATTTCTACTCAAAGCGTCAACGTGACTCATTTTACTGCCAGGTCTGTATTCTACAGTAAAGTCGAACTCAGAAGTCAACAACCACCATCTCCCAATTCGTGGAATCAAATCTCTCTTGGTAAGGGTTGTTCGTAAAGCATTACAGTCTGTGATCACCTTGAATTGAAGCCCCAACAAGTATACTCGATAATGTTTGAGAGAACAGACCACCGCTAGCGTTTCTAGCTCGTACGAGTGGTACCTTTGTTCCTCTTTGGTCGTCTGTCGGCTGAAAAACATAACTGGACGCAAAGATCCATCACCTTGTCGTTGCAACAGAATGCCACCAATTCCAACTTTAGAAGCGTCAGTGTGTAACTCCGTTTCAGCTTCCGCGTCGTAAATTGCAAGAACTGGTCTGCTCGTCAAGATGTCTTTTAAAGTCTGAAAAGCCCGCTCTTGTGCTTCTTCCCAAACAAATGCACTGCCTTTCTTTAGGAGACTCGTCAAACTGTTTGCTATTGTTGCGTAATCTTTCACGTACTTTCGAAAGTACCCACACAAACCTAAGAATTGCCTAAGTTTGTGTACGTCTGTTGGTTTGGGAAAAGCTGTCACCGCTTTGATTTTTGTCTCGCCTGGCTTAATGCCTTCCGCACTGATCTCATGCCCTAAATACTCTATTTGACTTCCAAAGAAGCAACATTTACTCAGCTTTAGAGTCAATCCGAACTGTCGAAGCAATTGAAACACCGTTCGTAAATTGTTAAGACCTGTTTCAAAGTCTTTGGAAGGTATCAGAAGATCATCTATGTAACAAAAAGCGGTCTGAAACCGTAATGGACCCAACACCTTATTCATAGCTCGCTGAAACACTGCCGGAGCGTTGGCTAGACCAAAAGGCATGCGGACAAACTCGTAATGCCCATCAGGCGTAACAAATGCTGTCTTTGGAATCGATTCGGTGGCCATTGGGATCTGATAGTACCCACTCGCGAGATCTAGTGTGGTGAAAAACTTTGCACCGTTTAGTTTATCCAAATGTTCGTCTACTCGTGGTAACGGAAAGCGATCTTTGATTGTTTTCGAATTTAATTGCCGATAGTCAACACACACACGGTGTTGCCCATCATTCTTCCGCACCAACAGTATGGGACTCGAATATGGCGAGTCTGATTCTCGTATGACTCCGCTACCTAACAAGTCATTTACTATATCTCGAACAATTCTTCTTTCATGATGCGATAACCGATAAGGACGATAAACTACAGGTTTATCATCAGTCAAAGTTATCTTCATTTCTGCCGCAGTTGTGGCACCTATTTCCGCTACATTTCGTGCAAAACAATCTCGAAATTCGTTAACGAGTTGTAACAATTGCTCGAACTGAGCCGGGTCTAGATTCTTATTGACTTGTGTAAGAAGTTCCCACCGTTGAAAACTCTTTACCTCAACCTTCCCCACAGAAAACACACTCACCGTCGTAACTGTCCTTTCCTGCTCGCAAGGCTCAGCTCTCGCAACGATTTGCGCCTTTCGATAGACTAGATCTTGATGCGATAGATTGCGAACGGTCACTAGGCCTCCATCACATGTGACACACCGATGAACAACGTGTTCGAACCCTGGTCTCGGACGTTGACACCCTTCAACGTAATAAGCTCCTTTCCACCCATCGTCTTTTGCCTTGATTCGTATGCAACCAATGGATTGAGGAGGGATCACTGTTTCCTCTTCCGCCCAAAGTGCAACTTTTCGTGTCGGAAGTTGGCCTAGAAATGCTTGGATCGATTCGTTGTTTCCGTCAACTACTCTCACAGCTTCCTCATTTGCTATAATCGTATTAGCACCCGCATTCAGGAAGGTCTGTCCCACTATGACAGGCACACGTTGTGCACTGTCTTCGACGATCAAAGCTTTTACGTTTGCCTTGACAAGATCCACTTCTAGCTCTACTTCGACTTCCCCATGCACTTTGGTGATTCCCTGGCCATAACCACGAATCAAATGTAAACTTGGCTGCCACATCAGTCCCAATTCTCTAGCAACACTTTGCTTGACAAGGACCGGTTCAGCTCCTGAGTCAATGTAAGCTCGCGTCGGCTTACCATTGACCTTAATGTCTATGTAATAATTCTTATTATTAGTTGCGTCAGCTACACTTGTCGTTAGTGCCTGCTTAGACATGTTTTCTTTTACTACGTTACCACGTCGGCACTCAGCATCCACATGTCCAATGCGACCACATTTCTTGCACTCAATTCTTGGTTTCGGGCACTTTGTCGCAACATGTCCTCGATTACGACAATTGTAACACCGAACTGACGAATACAGTTTTTGTGCTTCAACTCGACTTGGAAGGAACCTCCTCCTTTCCCGAGGCGCCTGCTTTGCGAGCGTATCCCGCTTGTCACCTTCGGATCTCAGAGTCGACAAATACTCAGCGTACAAGCTTTCGGGTGTAACGTAACGCCCTGCTCTAGCCCCATTTCTGAGAGTCACGTCAGTGATTCCATCAATAGGACAGGAGACTGCATTCGTTCCTGTTATGTCACAAGCCTGCAACAGATTTAATTTCCCAAAATAATATTGTGCCCAGGTTTCACCATCTTCCTTCACCCTATTCACTAGCTTACGAAGTGTGGAAGCATAATCGTGGTGATCGGGGAAGGTGGCTTGTAACAAACGTTTCCATTCATCCCAGCTCCGGTCGTATGCTGAGGGATCGAGATTGTCGTACCACTCCTTGGCCAACCCCTTGAGTCGACTTATCATGCCGTAAATCGTTGTACGTTCGTCCCAACCGTTCACGAGAGCCAACTGGTCAATTTTATGCAACCACTTAGTGGTACTAAAATTGGGGTTTCCTGGAGCGAATTCAGGAATCAGGTCACTTTTAATGCCAACTTGTCCTGATGTGTGCTCAAAATTGCGGTTTAGCAAACGTCGATTCAAGTTTTCCACAAGTTGCTCAAGTCTCGCGATTCTAGCGGACTCGGCCGAAACTGGGGGTGAATTTACTGTACTGGAGACCCCAGGCGCGGACCTTTTCGGCCGTGGCTCATCGTCACTTGAGTCCGAGTCGTCCGAGTCCACATTTCCTCGGTACCTGTGACGCCCCATTGCGAAAATCTCACCAGAAAACTTTTCGCGCCTTTTGAGCCACACCCAAATGAAAATTGACAGCGTGTGGTTGCGTAACTCCTAGAACTCGTCAGAAATCAGAAAAACCAGATAAATTCGGCTAGCACCCGACTGATTTGTTCAATTTCAAGTCGTAAACCACAATTTTGTTACGAATGAAACGGTACAGATTCCCAAAACTTCAATTTTTGGCCCTTGCCTTGGCGACCCACAAATTCCTCACAAAATCACCACAATTCACCACTCTCTATCGGAAACGATTATTTGAGCAATATCCCACCGCTGCTCTGTAAATGAAACTCGGAATTCACCCAAAAACTAATTTATTAGCAAATTAGATTCAACAACGACATTGACACTGCCACAGTGTCCTTCCAACTAACTAGGCGTTGCCCGTACGCGCCTCACGCGTCATCATTTCCCGCCAATTTCACCAGCAGCGCCCCCTTCACTTAACAGTACTATTAGTATTATTATTATTAATGTTATTGTTATTAATATGACGACTAAAAACAATTCTGAAGACTTTGGTGACTTTTATGTCTTTTTCTTTTTTCTCTACTAAAGTGTTAGACACAATTAATTTAGTTTAATTTCAGTATTTCAAACATTTTATTTTTAAGCAAGTTTTTGTTAAATATTATTTATATCCAACTTTATAACTCGCTTATGGTTGGTCCCACAAGAAAAATGTAAATAACTATTTTGTAGGAAATGTTATCAGCTTTAATTTTGAAAGAAAGATAAAAATTGATAGGAGTAACTGTATTCGAGATATGAGCAAGAAACCAAAACACTGTTACCTTAATTAAGCGTTTGCATATAAGCAAATTTAGTACTATTATTATTATTATTATTAATGTTATTGTTATTAATATGACGATTAAAGACAACTTTGAAACCTTTAGTGACTTTTATGTCTTCTTCTTTTTCCTCTACTAAAGTGTTAGACACAATTAAATTAGTTTAATTTCAGTTTTTCAAACATTTTATTTTAAAGCAAATTTTTGTTAAATCTTATTTATATCCAACTCTATAACTCGCTTATGGTTGGTCCTACAAGAAAAATGCAAATATTTATTTTGTAGGAAATTTTATCAGCTTTAATTTTGACAGAAAGATAAAAATTGATAGGAGTAACTGTTTTCGAGATATAAGCAAAAAACCAATAAGAAAACTGTGACTGTTACTGAACAAAAATGTAATTCAGTTTTCAATGTTTGAGACGAAGACGAAACTGCAGCATTTAAAAACGACTCTGAAGACTTCAGTGACTTTTATGTCACTTCCTTTTTCTTCTAATAAAGTATTGGACCCAATAAATTAAGTGTATTTTAAATCACAAGACATTTTCTGTTAAAGCACTTTTTTTTTAAATATTAATTATTTTCAATCATATATCTCGCTTATGGTTAGTCCTACATGAAAAATGCAAATAACTATTTTATAGGAAATTTTATCAGCTTGAATTTTAGTAAAAAGATAAAAATTGATAGGAGTAACTGTTTTCGAGATATAAGCAAGAAACCAAAACACTGTTACCTTAATTAAGCGTTTGCATATAAGCAAATTTAGTACTATTAGTATTAATATTATTAATGTTATTGTTATTAATATGACAACTAAAGACAACTCTAAAACCTTTAGTGACTTTTATGACTTTTCCTTTTTCCTCTACTAAAGTGTTAGACACAATTAAATTAGTTTAATTTCAGTTTTTCAAACATTTTATTTTAAAGCAAATTTTTGTTAAAAAGTATTTATATCCAACTCTATAACTCGCTTATGGTTGGTCCTACAAGAAAAATGCATATAACTATTTTGTAGGAATTTTTATCAGCTTTAATTTTGAAAAAAAGACAAAAATTTATAGGAGTAACTGTTTTCGAGATATAAGCAAGAAACCAAAAAACTGTTACCTTAATAAAGCGCTTGCATATAAGCAGATTTAGTACTATTAGTATTATTATTATTAATGTTATTGTTATTAATATGACGACTAAAAACGATTCTGAAGACTTTGGTGACTTTTATGTCTTTTTCTTTTTTCTCTACTAAAGTGTTAGACACAATTAATTTAGTTTAATTTCAGTATTTCAAACATTTTATTTTTAAGCAAGTTTTTGTTAAATATTATTTATATCCAACTTTATAACTCGCTTATGGTTGGTCCCACAAGAAAAATGCAAATAACTATTTTGTAGGAAATGTTATCAGCTTTAATTTTGAAAGAAAGATAAAAATTGATAGGAGTAACTGTTTTCGAGATATAAGCAAAAAACCAAAGTAAAAACTGTTACCGTTTCAGAACAAAAATATAATTCAGTTTTCAATGTTTAAGACGAAGACGAAGATGCAGCATTTAAAATCGACTCTGAAGACTTCAGTGACTTATATGTCACCTCCTTTTTTTCTAATAAAGTATTGGACCTAATAAATTAAGTGTATTTTAAATCACAAGACATTTTCTGTTAAAGCACTTCTTTTTTAAATATTAATTATTTTCAACCTTATATCTCGCTTATGGTTAGTCCTACATAAAAAATGCAAATAATTATTTTGTAGGAAATTTTATCAGCTTAAATTTTAGTAAAAAGATAAAAATTGATAGGAGTAACTGTTTTCGAGATATGAGCAAGAAACCAAAACACTGTTACCTTAATTAAGCGTTTGCATAAAAGCAAATTTAGTACTATTAGTATTATTATTATTAATGTTATTGTTATTAATATGACGATTAAAGACAACTTTGAAACTTTTAGTGACTTTTATGTCTTCTTCTTTTTCCTCTACTAAAGTGTTAGACACAATTAAATTAGTTTAATTTAAGTTTTTCAAACATTTTATTTTAAAGCAAATTTTTGTTAAATATTATTTATATCCAACTCTATAACTCGCTTATGGTTGGTCCTACAAGAAAAATGCAAATAACTATTTTGTAGGAAATTTTATCAGCTTTAATTTTGAAAAAAAGATAAAAATTGATAGGAGTAACTGTTTTCGAGATATAAGCAAGAAACCAAAAAACTGTTACCTTAATAAAGCGATTGCATATAAGCAGATTTAGTACTATTAGTATTATTATTATTAACGTTATTGTTATTAATATGACGACTAAAAACGATTCTGAAGACGTTGGTGACTTTTATGTCTTTTTCTTTTTTCTCTACTAAAGTGTTAGACTCAATTAATTTAGTTTAATTTCGGTTTTTCAAACATTTTATTTAAAGCAAATTTTTGTTAAATATTATTTATATCCAACTCTATAACTCGCTTATGGTTGGTCCTACAAGAAAAATGCAAACAACTATTTTGTAGAAAGCTTTATCAGCTTTAATTTTAGTAAAAAGATAAAAATTGATAGGAGTAACTGTTTTCGAGATATAAGCAAGAAACCAAAACACTGTTACCTTAATTAAGCGTTTGCATATAAGCAAATTTAGTACTATTAGTATTATTATTATTAATGTTATTGTTATTAATATTACGATTAAAGACAACTTTGAAACCTTTAGTGACTTTTATGTCTTCTTCTTTTTCCTCTACTAAAGTGTTAGACACAATTAAATTAGTTTAATTTCAGTTTTTCAAACATTTTATTTTAAAGCAAATTTTTGTTAAATATTATTTATATCCAACTCTATAACTCGCTTATGGTTGGTCCTACAAGAAAAATGCAAATAACTATTATGTAGAATATTTTATCAGCTTTAATTTTGAAAGAAAGACAAAAATTCATAGGAGTAACTGTTTTCGAGATATAAGCAAGAAACCAAAAAACTGTTACCTTAATAAAGCGCTTGCATATAAGCAGATTTAGTACTATTAGTATTATTATTATTAATGTTATTGTTATTAATATGACGACTAAAAACGATTCTGAAGACTTTGGTGACTTTTATGTCTTTTTCTTTTTTCTCTACTAAAGTGTTAGACACAATTAATTTAGTTTAATTTCAGTATTTCAAACATTTTATTTTTAAGCAAGTTTTTGTTAAATATTATTTATATCCAACTTTATAACTCGCTTATGGTTGGTCCTACAAGAAAAATGCAAATAACTATTTTGTAGGAAATGTTATCAGCTTTAATTTTGAAAGAAAGATAAAAATTGATAGGAGTAACTGTTTTCGAGATATAAGCAAAAAACCAAAGTAAAAACTGTTACCGTTTCAGAACAAAAATGTAATTCAGTTAAAGACGATTCTGAAGAGTTTAGTGACTTTTATGTCTCCTCCTTTTTCCTCAACTAAAGTGTTAGACACAATTAATTTAGTTTAATTTCGGTTTTTCAAACATTTTATTTTAAAGCAAATTTTTGTTAGATATTAAAAACTATAAAATGGGTTAGATTGCCTAAAAACACAGATCACACATGATCTTTTGCATAGAAATGAGAAAACGCTCATGTAACACACAAAATAAGCTCCATTTTTCCTTATTAAAAGTATTATTATTATTATTACTTATGTTACTATTACTTTTATTATTATTATTATTATTATTATTATTATTATTATTATTATTATTATTATTATTATTACTATTATTTTTATTATTATTATTATTATTATTAATTTTATTATTATTAAAAACTGATTATAACTTTTGTATAGTAAATGTTTTTATACCAGTTTTAAAATGAGTTATTAATTTTAGACAATTTGTTGCCTAAAAACACAGATCACAGATGATTTCTTGCATAGAAATGAGAAAACGCTCATATAACACACAAAATAAGCTTCATTTTTGCTTAGAAAACTAAGCTTACTTTTATTACTATTATTATTTTCATTATTATTATTATTGATATTATTATTATTATTACTATTATTATTATTATTATTATTATTATTATTATTATTATTATTATTATTATTATTATTATTATTATTGTTATTATTATTATTATTAAAAACTTATATTAAACAGACAGAAAACGTCGTATTCTGACACAAAAAAACGAATTACGTTATAGACTTGACGAGATCGGCGTATCTCGGACTCTTATAGGACTCTTATAGGGTCAAAAAGTATCAGTTTGGATTAAAACAAATTATTTTTGTTGAGTCTCAGTCTGAATTGTTTATCAGTTCAAACAAAAACGGCTTATTTTAGACGATCTTTTGCTTTGAACAAGAAAACTTACATCGAACAGATTAAAAACGTATTAATCTGGCATAAAAGAGCAATTTATGTATCACTTCGGATAAAGGCAGCTAATCCTATTCGTTTTATTGCTTAAAATAGACAAAATTGTTAATAAATCTAACAAAAACGCTGTATTCTAGCACAAAATACTAATTACATTATAGTTTCGACGAGAATAGCTTATTTGGAATGATTCTATGCATCCAAACGAGTAAATTTTTATTAAACAGATGCCAAACATCATGTTTTGTCCTATAAAGACATTTTATATTGCAGTTTGTATTAAAACAAAATATTTTCGTTGATTCTTTGTTAGAAGCAGCAAACCTAACATTAAAGAATCTGAAAACTTTGTATTCGGACACAAACCACCGAATTTTGTATCAGTTTAGACAAAAACGGTTGATTTTCGACAATATTTTGCTTTGAACAAGAAAACTTATATCAAACTGACTAAAAACGTCTTATTTTAGCACAAAACAAAAGATTTGCGTTATAGTCTTAACGAGAGCTGTTAATTTCAAACGGTTCTATGCTTTGAAACGAGTAAACTTTCACTGTACAGAGGAAAAACATCTTATTTTGCCTTTTAAAAACGATTCATGCCACAGTTTGGATAAAAACCAATTATTTTCGTTAATTCATGGTTACAAACATGAAACCTTACATCAAAGTAACTGAAAACCCCTTATTCAGGCACAGAAATTCGAATTACGTTTCAGTCTGGACAAAAACTGCTTACTTTAGACGATCCTTTGTTTTGAATACAAAAACTTACATTAAAAAGATTAAAAACGTCTTATTCTGGCTGAAAACTGCAAATTATATATTACTCTAGATAAAAGCAATTTATCCTGATTACTCCTTTACTTAGAATAGAGTAAACTTGTATAAAACTTAATAAAAACTTTAAATTTCGTCTCAAAGAAATAATTTACGTTATAGTTTTGACCAGCACTGTTTATTTCAAACGATTTTATGATTCGAAACTAATGAACTTTTATGGGGCAGATGCAAAACCACATATTACAATATAAAGCGTTGTTTTAAAGCAAATTATTACCTTTTGCAACAAGAAATTTCACGTCAAAGAAACTGAAAACATCGTATCCATGCACAAATATCGAATTACGTATCAGTTTAGGCAAATACAGCTTATTTTAAACGATTCCTTGCTATAAACAAGAAAAATTTTATCAAACATATTGAAAATGTCTTATTCTCGAAAATAAGAGCAAATTATGTATCAGTTTTAACAAAAGCGGATTACTTTGTTTGATTCTATGCTTAGAGTAGAGTAAACTACTATAAAACGTAATGAAAACTCTATATTCAAGCTCAAAAGAACAAATTACGTTATAGTTTTGACAAAAAAAAAATTATTTCGGACGACTACATATTTCGAAGTAAGCAAACTTTAATTGAACAAGTGCAAAAGCTAATACTTTGCTTTAAAATAACGATTTATGTGGTAATATGGTATTTTGCATCTGTCCTATAAAAGTTTACTCGTTTCGCTCCATTGAATCATTCGAAAAAAATTATTTTGACACAACAACGAAAATAATTTTTTTGTTTAAACTGTAACATGTCGTTTTTATAAAACGAACTAAGACGTTTGGCATCTGTTTAGTGAAAGTTTTCTCGTTTGGGGGCATAAAATCGTTTGAAATTAACAGTTCTGGTCAAAACTATAACGTAAATTATTTCTTTGAGACGAAATTTAAAGTTTTCATTAAGTTTTATACAAGTTTGCTCTATTCTAAGCAAAGGAGTAATCAGGATAAACTGCTTTTATCCAAAGTAATACATAATTTGCAGTTTTGAGCCAGAATAAGACGTTTTTAATCTTTTTAATGTAAGTTTTCGTGTTCAAAAGAAAGAATCGTCTAAAATAAGCAATTTGTGTCCAGACTGAAACGTAATTTGATTTTCTGGGCCTGAATAAGAGGTTTTCAGTTTCTTTGATGTAAGGTTTCTTGTTTGTAACAATGAATAAACGAAAATCATTGGTTTTAATCCAAACTGTGACATAAATCGTTTTTTATAGGCGAAATCAGACGTTTTGCCTCTGTTCAGTGAAAGTATACTGGTTTCAAAGCATAGAATCGTTTGAAATTAACAGTTCTCATCAAGACTATTACGCAAATCTTTAAAGTGATACAAAGAAATAATTTACGTAATAGTTTTGACCAGAACTGTTAATTTCAAACGATTTTATGCCCCCAAACGAGAAAACTTTCACTAAACAGATGCCAAACGTCTTAGTTCGTTTTATAAAAGCGACTTATGTTACAGTTTAAACAAAAACAAATTATTTGTGTTGTTGTTGTGTCAAAATAATTTATTTCTAATGATTCAATGGAGCGAAACGGGTAAACTTTTATAGGACAGATGCAAAATACCATATTACCACATAAATCATTATTTTAAAGCAAAGTATTAGCTTTTGCACATGTTCAATTAAAGTTTGCTTACTTCGAAGTATGTAATCGTCCGAAATATTTTTTTTTGTCAAAACTATAACGTAATTTGTTCTTTTGAGATTGAATATAGAGTTTTCATTACGTTTTATAGTAGTTTACTCTACTCTAAGCATAGAATCAAACGGAGTAATCCGCTTTTGTTAAAACTGATACATAATTTGCTCTTATTTTCGAGAATAAGACGTTTTCAATATGCTTGATAAAATTTTTCTTGTTTATAGCAAGGAATCGTTTAAAATAAGCTGTATTTGCCTAAACTGATACGTAATTAGATATTTATGTATGGATACGAAGTTTTCAGTTTCTTTGACGTGAAATTTCTTGTTGCAAAAGGTAATACTTTGCTTTAAAACAACGCTTTATATGGTAATATGTGGTTTTGCATCTGCCCCATAAAAGTTCATTAGTTTCGAATCATAATTTCGTTTGAAATAAACAGTGCTGGTCAAAACTATAACGTAAATTATTTCTTTGAGACGAAATTTAAAGTTTTCATTAAGTTTTATACAAGTTTACTTTATTCTAAGTAAAGGAGTAATCAGGATAAATTGCTTTTATCTAGAGTAATATATAATTTGCAGTTTTCAGCCAGAATAAGACGTTTTTAATCTTTTTAATGTAAGTTTTCGTGTTCAAAACAAAGGATCGTCTAAAATAAGCAGTTTTTGTCCAGACTGAAAAGTAATTCGAATTTCTGTGCCTAAATATGGGGTTTTCAGTTTCTTTGATGTAAGGTTTCTTGTTTGTAACAATGAATTAACAAAAATAATTGGTTTTTATCCAAACTGTGGCATGAATCAGCTTTAAGACTATAACGCAAATCTTTTGTTTTGTGCTAAAATAAGACGTTTTTAGTCAGTTTGATATAAGCTTTCTTGTTCAAAGCAAAATATTGTCGAAAATCAACCGTTTTTGTCTAAACTGAAACAAAATTCGGTGGTTTGTGTCCGAATACAAAGTTTTCAGATTCTTTAATGTTAGGTTTGCTGCTTCTAACAAAAAATCAACGAAAATATTTTGTTTTAATACAAACTGCAATATAAAATGTCTTTATAGGACAAATCATGATGTTTGGCATCTGTTTATTAAAAATTTACTCGTTTGGAAGCATCGAATCATTCCAAATAAGCTATTCTCGTCGAAACTATAATGTAATTAGTATTTTGTGCTAGAATACAGCGTTTTTGTTAGATTTATTAACAATTTTGTCTATTTTAAGCAATGAAACGAATAGGATTAGCTGCCTTTATCCAAAGTGATACATAAATTGCTCTTTTATGCCAGATTAATACGTTTTTAGTCTGTTCGATGTAAGTTTTCTTGTTGAAAGCAAAAGATCGTCTAAAGTAAGCCGTTTTTGTTTGAACTGATGAACAATTCAGACTGAGAGTCAACAAAAATAATTTGTTTTAATCCAAACTGATAATTTTTGACCCTATAAGAGTCCTATAAGAGTCCGAGATACGCCGTTCTCGTCAAGTCTATAACGTAATTCGTTTTTTTGTGTCAGAATACGACGTTTTCTGTCTGTTTAATATAAGTTTTTAATAGTAATAATAATAAAAACAATAATAATAATAATAATAATAATAATAATAATAATAACAATAATAATAATAATAATAATAATAATAAAAATAATAATAGAAATAAAAGTAAGCTTAGTTTTCTAAGCAAAAATGAAGCTTATTTTGTGTGTTATATGAGCGCTTTCTCATTTCTATGCAAGAAATCATCTGTGATCTGTATTTTTAGGCAAGAAATTGTCTAAAATTAATAACTCATTTTAAAACTGGTATAAAAACATTTACTATACAAAAGTTAATAATAATAATAATAATAATAATAATAATAATAATAATAATAATAATAATAGTAATAGTAATAATAATAATAATAATAGTAATAATAATAATAATAATAATAATAATAATAATAATAATAGTAATAAAAGATATAATAATAATAATAATAATAATAATAATAATAATAATAATAATGCTTATAATAATGAATTTCTTTCTAAATTAAAGCTTAGTTTTTCTAAGCAAAAATGATGCTTATTTTGTGTGTTATATGAGCGTTTTCTCATTTCTATGCAAGAGATCATCTGTGATCTGTGTTTTTAGGCAAGAAATTGAATAAAATTAATAACTCATTTTAAAACTGGTATAAAAACATTTACTATACAAAAGTTAATAATAATAATAATAATAATAATAATAATAATAATAATAATAATAATAATAATAATAATAATAATAATAATAATAATAATAGTAATAAAAGAAACAATAATAATAATAATAATAATAATAATAATAATAATGATAATAATACTTATAATAATAAATTTCTTTCTAAATTAAAGCTTAGTTTTTCTAAGCAAAAATGATGCTTATTTTGTGTTATCTGAGCGTTTTCTCATTTCTATGCAAGAGATCATCTGTGATCTGTGTTTTTAGGCAAGAAATTGTCTAAAATTAATAACTCATTTTAAAACTGGTATAAAAACATTTACTATACAAAAGTTATAATCGGTCTTTAATAATAATAATATTAATAATTATAATAATAATAATAATAATAATAATAATAATAATAATAATAGTAATAATAATAATAAAAATAATAGTAATAATAATAATAATAATAAAAATAAAAATAATAGGAGTAGTAAAAGTAAGCTTAGTTTTCTAAGCCAAAATGAAGCTTATTTTGTGTTATATGAGCGTTTTCTCATTTCTATGCAAAAGATCATGTGTGATCTGTGTTTTAAGTTGTGTCAGAATACGACGTTTTCTGTCTGTTTAATATAAGTTTTTAATAATAATAATAATAATAATAATAATAATAATAATAACAATAATAATAATAATAATAATAATAATAGTAATAGTAACAAAAGTAATAATAATAATAATACTTTTAAAAAGGAAAAATGGAGCTTATTTTGTGTGTTACATGAGCGTTTTCTCATTTTTATTCAAAAGATTATGTGTGATCTGTGTTTTTAGGCAATCTAAGCCAATTTATAGTTTTTAATATTTAACAAAAATTTGCTTTAAAATAAAATGTTTGAAAAACCGAACTAAACTAAATTAATTGTGTCTAACACTTTAGTAGAGGAAAAAGGAGGAGACATAAAAGTCACTAAAGTCTTAAAGTTGTCTTTAGTCGTCATATTAATAACAATAACATTTATAATAACAATACTGGTAGTACTAAATTCGCTTATATGCAAGCGCTTAATTAAGGTAACAGTTTTTTTGTTTTTTGCCTATATCTCGAAAACAGTTACTCGTATCATATTTTACTTTTTTACCAAAATTAAAGGTGATAAAATTTCCTACAAAATAGTTATTTGCATTTTTCATGTAGAACTAACCATAAGCGAGATATGTTTGAAAATAATTATTAATTAAAAAAAAGTGTTTTAACAGAAAATGTCTTGTGATTTAAAATACACTTAATTTGTTGGGTCCAATACTTTATTAGAAGAAAAAGGAGGTGACATAAAAGTCACTGAAGTTTTCAGAGTCGTTTTTAAATGCTGCATTTTTGACTTCGTCTCAAACATTGAAAACTGAATTGCATTTTTATTCAGTAACAGTTACAGTTTTCTTATTGGTTTTTTGCTTATATCTCGAAAACAGTTACTCCTATCAAATTTTATCTTTCTTTCAAAATTAAAGCTGATAAAATTTCCAACAAAATAGTTATTTACATTTTTCTTGTAGGACCAAGCATAAACGAGTTATAGAGTTGGATATAAATAATATTTAACAAAAATTTGCTTTAAAGTAAAATGCTTGAAAAACCGGAATTAAACTAAATTAATTGTGTCTAACACTTTAGTAGAGGAAAAAGGAGAAGACATAAAAGTCACTAAATGTTTCAGAGTCGTCTTTAGTCGTCATATTAATAACAATAACATTAATAATAATAATACTAATAATACTAATAATACTAAATTTGCTTATATGCAAACGCTTAATTAACGAAACATTTTTTTGGTTTCTTGCTTATATCTCGAAAACAGTTACTCCTATCAATTTTTATCTTTTTTTCAAAATTAAAGCTGATAAAATTTCCTACAAAATAGTTATTTGCATTTTTTGTAGGACCAACCATAAGCGAGTTATAGAGTTGGATATAAATAATATTTAACAAAAATTTGCTTTAAAATAAAATGTTTGAAAAACCGAAATTAAACTAAATTAATTGAGTCTAACACTTTAGTAGAGGAAAAAGAAAAAGACATAAAAGTCACTAAAGGTTTCAGAGTTGTCTTTAGTTGTCATATTAATAACAATAACATTAATAATAATAATACTAATAGTACTAAATTTGCTTATATGCAAACGCTTAATTAAGGTAACAGTGTTTTGGTTTCTTGCTTATATCTCAAAAACAGTTACTCCTATCAATTTTTATTTTTTTACTAAAATTCAAGCTGATAAAATTTCCTACAAAATAGTTATTTGCATTTTTCATGTAGGACTAACCATAAGCGAGATATAAGATTGAAAATAATTAATATTTAAAAAAGAAGTGCTTTAACAGAAAATGTCTTGTGATTTAAAATACACTTAATTTATTAGGTCCAATACTTTATTAAAAAAAAAAGGGGGTGACATATAAGTCACTGAAGTCTTCAGAGTCGATTTTAAATGCTGCATTTTCGTCTTCGTCTCAAACATTGAAAACTGAATTACATTTTTGTTCAGTAACAGTCACAGTTTTCTTATTGGTTTCTTGCTTATATCTCGAAAACAGTTACTCCTATCAATTTTTATTTTTCTGTCAAAATTAAAGCTGATAAAATTTCCTACAAAATAGTTATTTGCATTTTTCTTGTAGGACCAACCATAAGCGAGTTATAAAGTTGGATATAAATAATATTTAACAAAAATTTGCTTTAAAATAAAATGTTTGAAAAACTGAAATTAAACTAATTTAATTGTGTCTAACACTTTAGTAGAGGAAAAAGAAGAAGACATAAAAGTCACTAAAGGTTTCAAAGTTGTCTTTAATCGTCATATTAATAACAATAACATTAATAATAATAATACTAATAGTACTAAATTTGCTTATATGCAAACGCTTAATTAAGGTAACAGTGTTTTGGTTTCTTGCTCATATCTCGAAAACAGTTACTCCTATCAATTCTTATCTTTTTACTAAAATTCAAGCTGATAAAATTTCCTACAAAATAGTTATTTGCATTTTTTATGTAGGACTAACCATAAGCGAGATATAAGATTGAAAATAATTAATATTTAAAAAAGAAGTGCTTTAACAGAAAATGTCTTGTGATTTAAAATACACTTAATTTATTAGGTCCAATACTTTATTAAAAAAAAAAGGGGGTGACATATAAGTCACTGAAGTCTTCAGAGTCGATTTTAAATGCTGCATTTTCGTCTTCGTCTCAAACATTGAAAACTGAATTACATTTTTGTTCTGAAACGGTAACAGTTTTTACTTTGGTTATTTGCTTATATCTCGAAAACAGTTACTCCTATCAATTTTTATCTTTCTTTCAAAATTAAAGCTGATAAAATTTCCTACAAAATAGTTACTTGCATTTTTCTTGTAGGACCAACCATAAGCGAGTTATAGAGTTGGATATAAATAATATTTAACAAAAATTTGCTTTAAAATAAAATGTTTGAAAAACCGAAATTAAACTAAATTAATTGAGTCTAACACTTTAGTAGAGGAAAAAGAAAAAGACATAAAAGTCACTAAAGGTTTCAGAGTTGTCTTTAGTTGTCATATTAATAACAATAACATTAATAATAATAATACTAATAGTACTAAATTTGCTTATATGCAAACGCTTAATTAAGGTAACAGTGTTTTGGTTTCTTGCTTATATCTCAAAAACAGTTACTCCTATCAATTTTTATTTTTTTACTAAAATTCAAGCTGATAAAATTTCCTACAAAATAGTTATTTGCATTTTTCATGTAGGACTAACCATAAGCGAGATATAAGATTGAAAATAATTAATATTTAAAAAAGAAGTGCTTTAACAGAAAATGTCTTGTGATTTAAAATACACTTAATTTATTAGGTCCAATACTTTATTAAAAAAAAAAGGGGGTGACATATAAGTCACTGAAGTCTTCAGAGTCGATTTTAAATGCTGCATTTTCGTCTTCGTCTCAAACATTGAAAACTGAATTACATTTTTGTTCAGTAACAGTCACAGTTTTCTTATTGGTTTCTTGCTTATATCTCGAAAACAGTTACTCCTATCAATTTTTATTTTTCTGTCAAAATTAAAGCTGATAAAATTTCCTACAAAATAGTTATTTGCATTTTTCTTGTAGGACCAACCATAAGCGAGTTATAAAGTTGGATATAAATAATATTTAACAAAAATTTGCTTTAAAATAAAATGTTTGAAAAACTGAAATTAAACTAATTTAATTGTGTCTAACACTTTAGTAGAGGAAAAAGAAGAAGACATAAAAGTCACTAAAGGTTTCAAAGTTGTCTTTAATCGTCATATTAATAACAATAACATTAATAATAATAATACTAATAGTACTAAATTTGCTTATATGCAAACGCTTAATTAAGGTAACAGTGTTTTGGTTTCTTGCTCATATCTCGAAAACAGTTACTCCTATCAATTCTTATCTTTTTACTAAAATTCAAGCTGATAAAATTTCCTACAAAATAGTTATTTGCATTTTTTATGTAGGACTAACCATAAGCGAGATATAAGATTGAAAATAATTAATATTTAAAAAAGAAGTGCTTTAACAGAAAATGTCTTGTGATTTAAAATACACTTAATTTATTAGGTCCAATACTTTATTAAAAAAAAAGGGGGTGACATATAAGTCACTGAAGTCTTCAGAGTCGATTTTAAATGCTGCATTTTCGTCTTCGTCTCAAACATTGAAAATTGAATTACATTTTTGTTCTGAAACGGTAACAGTTTTTACTTTGGTTATTTGCTTATATCTCGAAAACAGTTACTCCTATCAATTTTTATCTTTCTTTCAAAATTAAAGCTGATAAAATTTCCTACAAAATAGTTATTTGCATTTTTCTTGTAGGACCAACCATAAGCGAGTTATAGAGTTGGATATAAATAATATTTAACAAAAATTTGCTTTAAAATAAAATGTTTGAAATACTGAAATTAAACTAATTTAATTGTGTCTAACACTTTAGTAGAGGAAAAAGAAGAAGACAAGAAAGACAAAAATTTATAGGAGTAACTGTTTTCGAGATATAAGCAAGAAACCAAAAAACTGTTACCTTAATAAAGCGCTTGCATATAAGCAGATTTAGTACTATTAGTATTATTATTATTAATGTTATTGTTATTAATATGACGACTAAAAACGATTTTGAAGACTTTGGTGACTTTTATGTCTTTTTCTTTTTTCTCTACTAAAGTGTTAGACACAATTAATTTAGTTTAATTTCAGTATTTCAAACATTTTATTTTTAAGCAAGTTTTTGTTAAATATTATTTATATCCAACTTTATAACTCGCTTATGGTTGGTCCTACAAGAAAAATGCAAATAACTATTTTGTAGGAAATGTTATCAGCTTTAATTTTGAAAGAAAGATAAAAATTGATAGGAGTAACTGTTTTCGAGATATAAGCAAAAAACCAAAGTAAAAACTGTTACCGTTTCAGAACAAAAATGTAATTCAGTATTCAATGTTTGAGACGAAGACGAAAATGCAGCATTTAAAATCGACTCTGAAGACTTCAGTGACTTATATGTCACTCCCTTTTTTTTCTAATAAAGTATTGGACCTAATAAATTAAGTGTATTTTAAATCACAAGACATTTTCTGTTAAAGCACTTCTTTTTTAAATATTAATTATTTTCAATCTTATATCTCGCTTATGGTTAGTCCTACATAAAAAATGCAAATAACTATTTTGTAGGAAATTTTATCAGCTTGAATTTTAGTAAAAAGATAAAAATTGATAGGAGTAACTGTTTTCGAGATATGAGCAAGAAACCAAACCACTGTTACCTTAATTAAGCGTTTGCATATAAGCAAATTTAGTACTATTAGTATTATTATTATTAATGTTATTGTTATTAATATGACGATTAAAGACAACTTTGAAACCTTTAGTGACTTTTTTTCTTGCTTATTTCTCGAAAACAGTTACTCCTATCAATTTTTATCTTTTTACTAAAATTAAAGCTGATAAAATTTCCTACAAAATAGTTATTTGCATTTTTCTTGTAGGACCAACCATAAGCGAGTTATAGAGATGGATATAAATAATATTTAACAAAAATTTGCTTTAAAATAAAATGTTTGAAATACTGAAATTAAACTAAATTAATTGTGTCTAACACTTTAGTAGAGGAAAAAGAAAAAGACATAAAAGTCACTGAAGGTTTCAGAGTCGTTTTTAGTCGTCATATTAATAACAATAACATTAATAATAATAATACTAATAGTACTAAATTTGCTTATATGCAAACGCTTAATTAAGGTAACAGTGTTTTGGTTTCTTGCTTATATCTCGATAACAGTTACTCCTATCAATTTTTATCTTTTTACTAAAATTAAAGCTGATAAAATTTCCTACAAAATAGTTATTTGCATTTTTTTTGTAAGACCAACCATAAGCGAGTTATAGAGTTGGATATAAATAATCTTCAACAAAAATTTGCTTTAAAATAAAATGTTTGAAAAACCGAAATTAAACTAAATTAATTGAGTCTAACACTTTAGTATAGGAAAAAGGAGAAGACATAAAAGTCACCAAAGTCTTTAGAGTCTTTTTTAGTCGTCATTTTAATAACAATAACATTAATAATAATAATACTAATAGTACTAAATTTGCTTATATGCAAGCGCTTTATTAAGGTAACAGTTTTTTGGTTTCTTGCTTATATCTCGAAAACAGTTACTCCTATCAATTTTTATCTTTTTTTCAAAATTAAAGCTGATAAAATTTCCTACAAAATAGTTATTTGCATTTTTTTGTAGGACCAACCATAAGCGAGTTATAGAGTTGGATATAAATAATATTTAACAAAAATTTGCTTTAAAATAAAATGTTTGAAAAACCGAAATTAAACTAAATTAATTGAGTCTAACACTTTAGTAGAGGAAAAAGAAAAAGACATAAAAGTCACTAAAGGTTTCAGAGTTGTCTTTAGTTGTCATATTAATAACAATAACATTAATAATAATAATACTAATAGTACTAAATTTGCTTATATGCAAACGCTTAATTAAGGTAACAGTGTTTTGGTTTCTTGCTTATATCTCAAAAACAGTTACTCCTATCAATTTTTATTTTTTTACTAAAATTCAAGCTGATAAAATTTCCTACAAAATAGTTATTTGCATTTTTTATGTAGGACTAACCATAAGCGAGATATATGATTGAAAATAATTAATATTTAAAAAAAAAGTGCTTTAACTGAAAATGTCTTGTGATTTAAAATACACTTAATTTATTGGGTCCAATACTTTATTAGAAGAAAAAGGAAGTGACATAAAAGTCACTGAAGTCTTCAGAGTCGTTTTTAAATGCTGCAGTTTCGTCTTCGTCTCAAACATTGAAAACTGAATTACATTTTTGTTCTGTAACAGTCACAGTTTTCTTATTGGTTTTTTGCTTATATCTCGAAAACAGTTACTCCTATCAATTTTTATTTTTCTGTCAAAATTAAAGCTGATAAAATTTCCTACAAAATAGTTATTTGCATTTTTCTTGTAGGACCAACCATAAGCGAGTTATAGAGTTGGATATAAATAATATTTAACAAAAATTTGCTTTAAAATAAAATGTTTGAAAAACCGAAATTAAACTAGATTAATTGAGTCTAACACTTTAGTAGAGGAAAAAGAAAAAGACATAAAAGTCACTAAAGGTTTCAGAGTTGTCTTTAGTTGTCATATTAATAACAATAACATTAATAATAATAATACTAATAGTACTAAATTTTGTTCTGAAACGGTAACAGTTTTTACTTTGGTTTTTTGCTTATATCTCGAAAACAGTTACTCCTATCAATTTTTATCTTTCTTTCAAAATTAAAGCTGATAACATTTCCTACAAAATAGTTATTTGCATTTTTCTTGTAAGACCAACCATAAGCGAGTTATAAAGTTGGATATAAATAATATTTAACAAAAACTTGCTTAAAAATAAAATGTTTGAAATACTGAAATTAAACTAAATTAATTGTGTCTAACACTTTAGTAGAGAAAAAAGAAAAAGACATAAAAGTCACCAAAGTCTTCAGAATCGTTTTTAGTCGTCATATTAATAACAATAACATTAATAATAATAATACTAATAGTACTAAATCTGCTTATATGCAAGCGCTTTATTAAGGTAACAGTTTTTTGGTTTCTTGCTTATATCTCGAAAACAGTTACTCCTATGAATTTTTGTCTTTCTTTCAAAATTAAAGCTGATAAAATATTCTACAAAATAGTTATTTGCATTTTTCTTGTAGGACCAACCATAAGCGAGTTATAGAGTTGGATATAAATAATATTTAACAAAAATTTGCTTTAAAATAAAATGTTTGAAAAACGGAAATTAAACTAATTTAACTGTGTCTAACACTTTAGTAGAGAAAAAAGGAAAAGACATAAAAGTCACTAAAGGTTTCAGAGTTGTCTTTAGTTGTCATATTAATAACAATAACATTAATAATAATAATACTAATAGTACTAAATTTGCTTATATGCAAACGCTTAATTAAGGTAACAGTGTTTTGGTTTCTTGCTTATATCTCGAAAACAGTTACTCCTATCAATTTTTATCTTTTTACTAAAATTCAAGCTGATAAAATTTCCTACAAAATAGTTATTTGCATTTTTCATGTAGGACTAACCATAAGCGAGGTATATGATTGAAAATAATTAATATTTAAAAAAAAAGTGCTTTAACAGAAAATGTCTTGTGATTTAAAATACACTTAATTTATTGGGTCCAATACTTTATTAGAAGAAAAAGGAAGTGACATAAAAGTCACTGAAGTCTTCAGAGTCGTTTTTAAATGCTGCAGTTTCGTCTTCGTCTCAAACATTGAAAACCGAATTACATTTTTGTTCAGTAACAGTCACAGTTTTCATATTGGTTTTTTGCTTATATCTCGAAAACAGTTACTCCTATCAATTTTTATCTTTTTTTCAAAATTAAAGCTGATAAAATTTCCTACAAAATAGTTATTTGCATTTTTCTTGTAGGACCAACCATAAGCGAGTTATAGAGTTGGATATAAATAATATTTAACAAAAATTTGCTTTAAAATAAAATGTTTGAAAAACTGAAATTAAACTAATTTAATTGTGTCTAACACTTTAGTAGAGGAAAAAGAAGAAGACATAAAAGTCACTAAAGGTTTCAAAGTTGTCTTTAATCGTCATATTAATAACAATAACATTAATAATAATAATACTAATAGTACTAAATTTGCTTATATGCAAACGCTTAATTAAGGTAACAGTGTTTTGGTTTCTTGCTCATATCTCGAAAACAGTTACTGCTATCAATTCTTATCTTTTTACTAAAATTCAAGCTGATAAAATTTCCTACAAAATAGTTATTTGCATTTTTTATGTAGGACTAACCATAAGCGAGATATAAGATTGAAAATAATTAATATTTAAAAAAGAAGTGCTTTAACAGAAAATGTCTTGTGATTTAAAATACACTTAATTTATTAGGTCCAATACTTTATTAAAAAAAAAGGGGGTGACATATAAGTCACTGAAGTCTTCAGAGTCGATTTTAAATGCTGCATTTTCGTCTTCGTCTCAAACATTGAAAACTGAATTACATTTTTGTTCTGAAACGGTAACAGTTTTTACTTTGGTTATTTGCTTATATCTCGAAAACAGTTACTCCTATCAATTTTTATCTTTCTTTCAAAATTAAAGCTGATAACATTTCTTACAAAATAGTTATTTTCATTTTTCTTGTAGGACCAATCATAAGCGAGTTATAAAGTTGGATATAAATAATATTTAACAAAAACTTGCTTAAAAATAAAATGTTTGAAATACTGAAATTAAACTAAATTAATTGTGTCTAACACTTTAGTAGAGAAAAAAGAAAAAGACATAAAAGTCACCAAAGTCTTCAAAATCGTTTTTAGTCGTCATATTAATAACAATAACATTAATAATAATAATACTAATAGTACTAAATCTGCTTATATGCAAGCGCTTTATTAAGGTAACAGTTTTTTGGTTTCTTGCTTATATCTCGAAAACAGTTACTTCTATGAATTTTTGTCTTTCTTTCAAAATTAAAGCTGATAAAATATTCTACAAAATAGTTATTTGCATTTTTCTTGTAGGACCAACCATAAGCGAGTATAGAGTTGGATATAAATAATATTTACCAAAAATTTGCTTCAAAATAAAATGTTTGAAAAACTGAAATTAAACTAATTTAACTGTGTCTAACACTTTAGTAGAGAAAAAAGGAAAAGACATAAAAGTCACTAAAGGTTTCAGAGTTGTTTTTAGTTGTCATATTAATAACAATAACATTAATAATAATAATAATACTAATAGTACTAAATTTGCTTATATGCAAACGCTTAATTAAGGTAACAGTGTTTTGGTTTCTTGCTTATATCTCGAAAACAGTTACTCCTATCAATTTTTATCTTTTTACTAAAATTCAAGCTGATAAAATTTCCTACAAAATAGTTATTTGCATTTTTCATGTAGGACTAACCATAAGCGAGGTATATGATTGAAAATAATTAATATTTAAAAAAAAAGTGCTTTAACAGAAAATGTCTTGTGATTTAAAATACACTTAATTTATTGGGTCCAATACTTTATTAGAAGAAAAAGGAAGTGACATAAAAGTCACTGAAGTCTTCAGAGTCGTTTTTAAATGCTGCAGTTTCGTCTTCGTCTCAAACATTGAAAACCGAATTACATTTTTGTTCAGTAACAGTCACAGTTTTCATATTGGTTTTTTGCTTATATCTCGAAAACAGTTACTCCTATCAATTTTTATCTTTTTTTCAAAATTAAAGCTGATAAAATTTCCTACAAAATAGTTATTTGCATTTTTCTTGTAGGACCAACCATAAGCGAGTTATAGAGTTGGATATAAATAATATTTAACAAAAATTTGCTTTAAAATAAAATGTTTGAAAAACTGAAATTAAACTAATTTAATTGTGTCTAACACTTTAGTAGAGGAAAAAGAAGAAGACATAAAAGTCACTAAAGGTTTCAAAGTTGTCTTTAATCGTCATATTAATAACAATAACATTAATAATAATAATACTAATAGTACTAAATTTGCTTATATGCAAACGCTTAATTAAGGTAACAGTGTTTTGGTTTCTTGCTCATATCTCGAAAACAGTTACTGCTATCAATTCTTATCTTTTTACTAAAATTCAAGCTGATAAAATTTCCTACAAAATAGTTATTTGCATTTTTTATGTAGGACTAACCATAAGCGAGATATAAGATTGAAAATAATTAATATTTAAAAAAGAAGTGCTTTAACAGAAAATGTCTTGTGATTTAAAATACACTTAATTTATTAGGTCCAATACTTTATTAAAAAAAAAAGGGGGTGACATATAAGTCACTGAAGTCTTCAGAGTCGATTTTAAATGCTGCATTTTCGTCTTCGTCTCAAACATTGAAAACTGAATTACATTTTTGTTCTGAAACGGTAACAGTTTTTACTTTGGTTATTTGCTTATATCTCGAAAACAGTTACTCCTATCAATTTTTATCTTTCTTTCAAAATTAAAGCTGATAACATTTCTTACAAAATAGTTATTTTCATTTTTCTTGTAGGACCAATCATAAGCGAGTTATAAAGTTGGATATAAATAATATTTAACAAAAACTTGCTTAAAAATAAAATGTTTGAAATACTGAAATTAAACTAAATTAATTGTGTCTAACACTTTAGTAGAGAAAAAAGAAAAAGACATAAAAGTCACCAAAGTCTTCAAAATCGTTTTTAGTCGTCATATTAATAACAATTACATTAATAATAATAATACTAATAGTACTAAATCTGCTTATATGCAAGCGCTTTATTAAGGTAACAGTTTTTTGGTTTCTTGCTTATATCTCGAAAACAGTTACTTCTATGAATTTTTGTCTTTCTTTCAAAATTAAAGCTGATAAAATATTCTACAAAATAGTTATTTGCATTTTTCTTGTAGGACCAACCATAAGCGAGTATAGAGTTGGATATAAATAATATTTACCAAAAATTTGCTTCAAAATAAAATGTTTGAAAAACTGAAATTAAACTAATTTAACTGTGTCTAACACTTTAGTAGAGAAAAAAGGAAAAGACATAAAAGTCACTAAAGGTTTCAGAGTTGTTTTTAGTTGTCATATTAATAACAATAACATTAATAATAATAATAATACTAATAGTACTAAATTTGCTTATATGCAAACGCTTAATTAAGGTAACAGTGTTTTGGTTTCTTGCTTATATCTCGAAAACAGTTACTCCTATCAATTTTTATCTTTTTACTAAAATTCAAGCTGATAAAATTTCCTACAAAATAGTTATTTGCATTTTTCATGTAGGACTAACCATAAGCGAGATATATGATTGAAAATAATTAATATTTAAAAAAAAGTGCTTTAACAGAAAATGTCTTGTGATTTAAAATACACTTAATTTATTGGGTCCAATACTTTATTAGAAGAAAAAGGAAGTGACATAAAAGTCACTGAAGTCTTCAGAGTCGTTTTTAAATGCTGCAGTTTCGTCTTCGTCTCTAACATTGAAAACCGAATTACATTTTTGTTCAGTAACAGTCACAGTTTTCTTACTGGTTTTTTGCTTATATCTCGAAAACAGTTACTCCTATCAATTTTTATCTTTTTTTCAAAATTAAAGCTGATAAAATTTCCTACAAAATAGTTATTTGCATTTTTCTTGTAGGACCAACCATAAGCGAGTTATAGAGTTGGATATAAATAATATTTAACAAAAATTTGCTTTAAAATAAAATGTTTGAAAAACTGAAATTAAACTAATTTAATTGTGTCTAACACTTTAGTAGAGGAAAAAGAAGAAGACAAGAAAGACAAAAATTTATAGGAGTAACTGTTTTCGAGATATAAGCAAGAAACCAAAAAACTGTTACCTTAATAAAGCGCTTGCATATAAGCAGATTTAGTACTATTAGTATTATTATTATTAATGTTATTGTTATTAATATGACGACTAAAAACGATTTTGAAGACTTTGGTGACTTTTATGTCTTTTTCTTTTTTCTCTACTAAAGTGTTAGACACAATTAATTTAGTTTAATTTCAGTATTTCAAACATTTTATTTTTAAGCAAGTTTTTGTTAAATATTATTTATATCCAACTTTATAACTCGCTTATGGTTGGTCCTACAAGAAAAATGCAAATAACTATTTTGTAGGAAATGTTATCAGCTTTAATTTTGAAAGAAAGATAAAAATTGATAGGAGTAACTGTTTTCGAGATATAAGCAAAAAACCAAAGTAAAAACTGTTACCGTTTCAGAACAAAAATGTAATTCAGTATTCAATGTTTGAGACGAAGACGAAAATGCAGCATTTAAAATCGACTCTGAAGACTTCAGTGACTTATATGTCACTCCCTTTTTTTTCTAATAAAGTATTGGACCTAATAAATTAAGTGTATTTTAAATCACAAGACATTTTCTGTTAAAGCACTTCTTTTTTAAATATGAATTATTTTCAATCTTATATCTCGCTTATGGTTAGTCCTACATAAAAAATGCAAATAACTATTTTGTAGGAAATTTTATCAGCTTGAATTTTAGTAAAAAGATAAAAATTGATAGGAGTAACTGTTTTCGAGATATGAGCAAGAAACCAAACCACTGTTACCTTAATTAAGCGTTTGCATATAAGCAAATTTAGTACTATTAGTATTATTATTATTAATGTTATTGTTATTAATATGACGATTAAAGACAACTTTGAAACCTTTAGTGACTTTTTTTCTTGCTTATTTCTCGAAAACAGTTACTCCTATCAATTTTTATCTTTTTACTAAAATTAAAGCTGATAAAATTTCCTACAAAATAGTTATTTGCATTTTTCTTGTAGGACCAACCATAAGCGAGTTATAGAGATGGATATAAATAATATTTAACAAAAATTTGCTTTAAAATAAAATGTTTGAAATACTGAAATTAAACTAAATTAATTGTGTCTAACACTTTAGTAGAGGAAAAAGAAAAAGACATAAAAGTCACTGAAGGTTTCAGAGTCGTTTTTAGTCGTCATATTAATAACAATAACATTAATAATAATAATACTAATAGTACTAAATTTGCTTATATGCAAACGCTTAATTAAGGTAACAGTGTTTTGGTTTCTTGCTTATATCTCGATAACAGTTACTCCTATCAATTTTTATCTTTTTACTAAAATTAAAGCTGATAAAATTTCCTACAAAATAGTTATTTGCATTTTTCTTGTAGGACCAACCATAAGCGAGTTATAGAGTTGGATATAAATAATATTTAACAAAAATTTGCTTTAAAATAAAATGTTTGAAAAACTGAAATTAAACTAATTTAATTGTGTCTAACACTTTAGTAGAGGAAAAAGAAGAAGACAAGAAAGACAAAAATTTATAGGAGTAACTGTTTTCGAGATATAAGCAAGAAACCAAAAAACTGTTACCTTAATAAAGCGCTTGCATATAAGCAGATTTAGTACTATTAGTATTATTATTATTAATGTTATTGTTATTAATATGACGACTAAAAACGATTTTGAAGACTTTGGTGACTTTTATGTCTTTTTCTTTTTTCTCTACTAAAGTGTTAGACACAATTAATTTAGTTTAATTTCAGTATTTCAAACATTTTATTTTTAAGCAAGTTTTTGTTAAATATTATTATATCCAACTTTATAACTCGCTTATGGTTGGTCCTACAAGAAAAATGCAAATAACTATTTTGTAGGAAATGTTATCAGCTTTAATTTTGAAAGAAAGATAAAAATTGATAGGAGTAACTGTTTTCGAGATATAAGCAAAAACCAAAGTAAAAACTGTTACCGTTTCAGAACAAAAATGTAATTCAGTATTCAATGTTTGAGACGAAGACGAAAATGCAGCATTTAAAATCGACTCTGAAGACTTCAGTGACTTATATGTCACTCCCTTTTTTTTCTAATAAAGTATTGGACCTAATAAATTAAGTGTATTTTAAATCACAAGACATTTTCTGTTAAAGCACTTCTTTTTTAAATATTAATTATTTCAATCTTATATCTCGCTTATGGTTAGTCCTACATAAAAAATGCAAATAACTATTTTGTAGGAAATTTTATCAGCTTGAATTTTAGTAAAAAGATAAAAATTGATAGGAGTAACTGTTTTCGAGATATGAGCAAGAAACCAAACCACTGTTACCTTAATTAAGCGTTTGCATATAAGCAAATTTAGTACTATTAGTATTATTATTATTAATGTTAGTGTTATTAATATGACGATTAAAGACAACTTTGAAACCTTTAGTGACTTTTTTTCTTGCTTATTTCTCGAAAACAGTTACTCCTATCAATTTTTATCTTTTTACTAAAATTAAAGCTGATAAAATTTCCTACAAAATAGTTATTTGCATTTTTCTTGTAGGACCAACCATAAGCGAGTTATAGAGATGGATATAAATAATATTTAACAAAAATTTGCTTTAAAATAAAATGTTTGAAATACTGAAATTAAACTAAATTAATTGTGTCTAACACTTTAGTAGAGGAAAAAGAAAAAGACATAAAAGTCACTGAAGGTTTCAGAGTCGTTTTTAGTCGTCATATTAATAACAATAACATTAATAATAATAATACTAATAGTACTAAATTTGCTTATATGCAAACGCTTAATTAAGGTAACAGTGTTTTGGTTTCTTGCTTATATCTCGATAACAGTTACTCCTATCAATTTTTATCTTTTTACTAAAATTAAAGCTGATAAAATTTCCTACAAAATAGTTATTTGCATTTTTTTTGTAAGACCAACCATAAGCGAGTTATAGAGTTGGATATAAATAATCTTCAACAAAAATTTGCTTTAAAATAAAATGTTTGAAAAACCGAAATTAAACTAAATTAATTGAGTCTAACACTTTAGTATAGGAAAAAGGAGAAGACATAAAAGTCACTAAAGGTTTTAGAGTTGTCTTTAGTCGTCATTTTAATAACAATAACATTAATAATAATAATACTAATAGTACTAAATTTGCTTATATGCAAGCGCTTTATTAAGGTAACAGTTTTTTGGTTTTTTGCTTATTTCTCGAAAACAGTTACTCCTATCAATTTTTATCTTTTTACTAAAATTAAAGCTGATAAAATTTCCTACAAAATAGTTATTTGCATTTTTCTTGTAGGACCAAGCATAAACGAGTTATAGAGATGGATATAAATAATATTTAACAAAAATTTGCTTTAAAATAAAATGTTTGAAATACTGAAATTAAACTAAATTAATTGTGTCTAACACTTTAGTAGAGGAAAAAGAAAAAGACATAAAAGTCACTAAAGGTTTTAGAGTCGTCTTTAGTCGTCATATTAATAACAATAACATTAATAATAATAATACTAATAGTACTAAATTTGCTTATATGCAAGCGCTTAATTAAGGTAACAGTTTCTTGCTTATATCTCGAAAACAGTTACTCCTATCAATTTTTATTTTTTACTAAAATTAAAGCTTATAAAATTTCCTACAAAATAGTTATTTGCATTTTCTATGTAGAACTAACCATAAGCGAGATATAAGTTTGTAAATAATTAATATTTAAAAAAAAATTGCTTTAACAGAAAATGTCTTGTGATTTAAAATACACTTAATTTAATGGGTCCAATACTTTATTAGAAGAAAAAAAAGGTGACATAAAAGTCACTGAAGGTTTCAGAGTCGTCTTTAGTCGTCATATTATTAACAATAACATTAATAATAATAATACTATTAGTACTAAATTAGCTTATATGCAAACGCTTAATTAAGGTAACAGTTTTTTGGTTTCTTGCTTATATCTCGAAAACAGTTACTCCTATCAATTTTTATCTTTTTTTATTTTTATATCAAATTTTTGTTAAAGATTATTTATATCCAACTCTATAACTCGCTTATAGTTGGTCCTACAAAAAAATGCAAAAAACTATTTTGTATAAAATTTTATCAGCTTTAATTTTGAAGGAAAGATAAAAATTGATAGGAGTAACTGTTTTCGAGATATAAGCAAAAAACCAAAGTGAAAACTGTAACAGTTACTAAACAAAAATGTAATTCAGTATTTAATGTTTGAGACGAAGACGAAAATGTAGCATTTACTGTCACCTCCTTTTTCTTCTAATTAAGTATTGGACCCAATAAATTAAGTGTATTTTAAATCACAAGACATTTTCTGTTAAAGCACATTTTTTTTAATTATTAATTATTTTCAAACTTATATCTTGCTTATGGTTAGTTCTACATGAAAAATGCAAATAACGATTTTGAAGGAAATTTTATCAGCTTTAATTTTGGTGAAAAGGTAAAAACTGATAGGAGTAACTGTTTTCAAGATATAAGCAAACAACAAAAAAACTGTTACCTTAATTAAGCGCTTGCATATAAGCAAATTTAGTACTAATAGTATTGTTATTATTAATGTTATTGTTATTAATATGACGACTAAAGACGATTCTGAAGAGTTTAGTGACTTTTATGTCTCCTCCTTTTTCTGTTTTCGAGATATAAGCAAGAAACCAAAAAACTGTTACCTTAATAAAGCGCTTGCATATAAGCAGATTTAGTACTATTAGTATTATTATTATTAATGTTATTGTTATTAATATGACGACTAAAAACGATTCTGAAGACTTTGGTGACTTTTATGTCTTTTTCTTTTTTTTCTACTAAAGTGTTAGACACAATTAATTTAGTTTAATTTCAGTATTTCAAACATTTTATTTTTAAGCAAGTTTTTGTTAAATATTATTTATATCCAACTTTATAACTCGCTTATGGTTGGTCCTACAAGAAAAATGCAAATAACTATTTTGTAGGAAATGTTATCAGCTTTAATTTTGAAAGAAAGATAAAAATTGATAGGAGTAACTGTTTTCGAGATATAAGCAAAAAACCAAAGTAAAAACTGTTACCGTTTCAGAACAAAAATGTAATTCAGTTAAAGACGATTCTGAAGAGTTTAGTGACTTTTATGTCTCCTCCTTTTTCCTCTACTAAAGTGTTAGACACAATTAATTTAGTTTAATTTCGGTTTTTCAAACATTCTATTTTAAAGCAAATTTTTGTTTAATATTATTTATATCCAACTCTATAACTTGCTTATGCTTGGTCCTACAAGAAAAATGTAAATAACTATTTTGGTGTTTTTGAGATATAAGCAAAAAACCAAAGTGAAAACTGTTACAGTTACTTAACAAAAATGTAATTCAGTTTTCAATGTTTGAGACGAAGACGAAAATGCAGCATTTAAAAACGACTCTGAAGACTTCAGTGACTTTTATGTCACCTCCTTTTTCTTCTAATAAAGTATTGGACTCAATAAATTAAGTGTATTTTAAATCACAAGACATTTTCTGTTAAAGCACTTTTTTTTTAAATATTAATTATTTTCAAACTTATATCTCGCTTATGGTTAGTCCTACATAAAAAATGCAAATAAATATTTTGTAGGAAATTTTATCAGCTTTAATTTTAGTAAAAAGATAACAATTGATAGGAGTAACTGTTTTTGAGATATAAGCAAGAAACTGTTACTTTAATTAACCGCTTGCATATAAGCAAATTTAGTAATATTAGTATTATTATTATTAATGTTATTGTTATTAATATGACGACTAAAAACGACTCTCAAGACTTTGGTGACTTTTATGTCTTCCCCTTTTACCTCTACTAAAGTGTTAGTCTTAGTTTAATTTAATTTCGGTTTTTCAAACATTTTATTTTAAAGCAAATTTTTGTTAAAGATTATTTATATCCAACTCTATAACTCGCTTATGGTTGGTCCTACAAAAAAATGCAAATAACTGTTTTGTAGGAAATTTTATCAACTTTAATTTTGAAAAAAAGATAAAAATTCATAGGAGTAACTGTTTTCGAGATATAAGCAAGAAACCAAAAAACTGTTACCTTAATTAAGCGTTTGCATATAAGCAAATTTAGTACTATTAGTATTATTATTATTAATGTTATTGTTATTAATATGACGACTAAAGACGACTCTGAAACATTTAGTGACTTTTATGTCTTCTCCTTTTTCCTCTACTAAAGTGTTAGACACAATTAATTTAGTTTAATTCCGGTTTTTCAAGCATTTTATTTTAAAGCAAATTTTTGTTAAATATTATTTATATCCAACTCTATAACTCGTTTATTCTTGGTCCTACAAGAAAAATGTAAATAACTATTTTGTTGGAAATTTTATCAGCTTTAATTTTGAAAAAAAGATAAAATTTGATAGGAGTAACTGTTTTCGAGATATAAGCATAAAACCAATATTATTATTATTATTATTATTATTATTATTATTATTATTATTATTATTACTATTATTATTATTATTATTATTATTATTATTATTATGATTATTATTAACTTTTGTATAGTAAATGTTTTTATACCAGTTTTAAAATGAGTTATTAATTTTATTCAATTTCTTGCCTAAAAGCACAGATCACAGATGATCTCTTGCATAGAAATGAGAAAACGCTCATATAACACACAAAATAAGCATCATTTTTGCTTAGAAAAACTAAGCTTTAATTTTCTTCTTTTTTCTTCTAATAAAGTATTGGACCCAATAAATTAAGTGTATTTTAAATCACAAGACATTTTCTATTAAAACACTTTTTTTAATTATTAATTATTTTCAAACTTATATCTCGCTTATGATTAGTTCTACATGAAAAATGCAAATAACTATTTTGTAGGAAATTTTATCACCTTTAATTTTGGTGAAAAAGTAAAAATTGTTAGGAGTAACTGTTTTCGAGATATAAGCAAAAAACAAAAAAACTGTTACCTTAAGTAAGCGCTTGCATATAAGCAAATTTAGTACTACTAGTATTGTTATTATAAATGTTATTGTTATTAATATGACGACTAAAGACAACTTTAAGACTTTAGTGACTTTTATGTCTCTCCTTTTTCCTCTACTAAAGTGTTAGACACAATTAATTTAGTTTAATTTCGGTTTTTCAAACATTTTATTTTAAAGCAAATTTTTGTTAAATATTAAAAACTATAAAATGGGTTAGATTGCCTAAAAACACAGATCACACATGATCTTTTGCATAGAAATGAGAAAACGCTCATGTAACACACAAAATAAGCTCCATTTTTCCTTATTAAAAGTATTATTATTATTATTACTTATGTTACTATTACTTTTATTATTATTATTATTATTATTATTATTATTATTATTATTACTATTATTTTTATTATTATTATTATTATTATTATTATTATTATTAATTTTATTATTATTAAAAACTGATTATAACTTTTGTATAGTAAATGTTTTTATACCAGTTTTAAAATGAGTTATTAATTTTAGACAATTTGTTGCCTAAAAACACAGATCACAGATGATTTCTTGCATAGAAATGAGAAAACGCTCATATAACACACAAAATAAGCTTCATTTTTGCTTAGAAAACTAAGCTTACTTTTATTACTATTATTATTTTCATTATTATTATTATTAATATTATTATTATTACTATTATTATTATTATTATTATTATTATTATTATTATTATTATTATTATTATTATTATTATTATTGTTATTATTATTATTATTGTTATTATTATTATTATTATTATTATTATTATTATTACTATTATTATTATTATTATTATTATTATTATTATGATTATTATTAACTTTTGTATAGTAAATGTTTTTATACCAGTTTTAAAATGAGTTATTAATTTTATTCAATTTCTTGCCTAAAAGCACAGATCACAGATGATCTCTTGCATAGAAATGAGAAAACGCTCATATAACACACAAAATAAGCTTCATTTTTGCTTAGAAAACTAAGCTTACTTTTATTACTATTATTATTTTCATTATTATTATTATTAATATTATTATTATTACTATTATTATTATTATTATTATTATTATTATTATTATTATTATTATTATTATTATTATTATTATTATTATTATTATTATTATTACTATTATTATTATTATTATTATGATTATTATTAACTTTTGTATAGTAAATGTTTTTATACCAGTTTTAAAATGAGTTATTAATTTTATTCAATTTCTTGCCTAAAAGCACAGATCACAGATGATCTCTTGCATAGAAATGAGAAAACGCTCATATAACACACAAAATAAGCATCATTTTTGCTTAGAAAAACTAAGCTTTAATTTTCTTCTTTTTTCTTCTAATAAAGTATTGGACCCAATAAATTAAGTGTACTTTAAATCACAAGACATTTTCTATTGAAACACTTTTTTTTAATTATTAATTATTTTCAAACTTATATCTCGCTTATGATTAGTTCTACATGAAAAATGCAAATAACTATTTTGTAGGAAATTTTATCACCTTTAATTTTGGTGAAAAAGTAAAAATTGTTAGGAGTAACTGTTTTCGAGATATAAGCAAAAAACAAAAAAACTGTTACCTTAAGTAAGCGCTTGCATATAAGCAAATTTAGTACTACTAGTATTGTTATTATAAATGTTATTGTTATTAATATGACGACTAAAGACAACTCTAAGACTTTAGTGACTTTTATGTCTCCTCCTTTTTCCTCTACTAAAGTGTTAGACACAATTAATTTAGTTTAATTTCAGTTTTTCAAACATTTTATTTTAAAGCAAATTTTTGTTAAATATTAAAAACTATAAAATGGGTTAGATTGCCTAAAAACACAGATCACACATGATCTTTTGCATAGAAATGAGAAAACGCTCATGTAACACACAAAATAAGCTCCATTTTTCCTTATTAAAAGTATTATTATTATTATTACTTATGTTACTATTACTTTTATTATTATTATTATTATTATTACTATTATTATTATTATTATTATTATTATTATTATTATTATTAAAAACTTATATTAAACAGACAGAAAACGTCGTATTCTGACACAAAAAAACGAATTACGTTATAGACTTGACGAGATCGGCGTATCTCGGACTCTTATAGGACTCTTATAGGGTCAAAAAGTATCAGTTTGGATTAAAACAAATTATTTTTGTTGAGTCTCAGTCTGAATTGTTTATCAGTTCAAACAAAAACGGCTTATTTTAGACGATCTTTTGCTTTGAACAAGAAAACTTACATCGAACAGATTAAAAACGTATTAATCTGGCATAAAAGAGCAATTTATGTATCACTTCGGATAAAGGCAGCTAATCCTATTCGTTTTATTGCTTAAAATAGACAAAATTGTTAATAAATCTAACAAAAACGCTGTATTCTAGCACAAAATACTAATTACATTATAGTTTCGACGAGAATAGCTTATTTGGAATGATTCTATGCATCCAAACGAGTAAATTTTTATTAAACAGATGCCAAACATCATGTTTTGTCCTATAAAGACATTTTATATTGCTGTTTGTATTAAAACAAAATATTTTCGTTGATTCTTTGTTAGAAGCAGCAAACCTAACATTAAAGAATCTGAAAACTTTGTATTCGGACACAAACCACCGAATTTTGTATCAGTTTAGACAAAAACGGTTGATTTTCGACAATATTTTGCTTTGAACAAGAAAACTTATATCAAACTGACTAAAAACGTTTTATTTTAGCACAAAACAAAAGATTTGCGTTATAGTCTTAACGAGAGCTGTTAATTTCAAACGGTTCTATGCTTTGAAACGAGTAAACTTTCACTGTACAGAGGAAAAACATCTTATTTCGCCTTTTAAAAACGATTCATGCCACAGTTTGGATAAAAACCAATTATTTTCGTTAATTCATTGTTACAAACATGAAACCTTACATCAAAGTAACTGAAAACCCCTTATTCAGGCACAGAAATTCGAATTACGTTTCAGTCTGGACAAAAACTGCTTACTTTAGACGATCCTTTGTTTTGAATACAAAAACTTACATTAAAAAGATTAAAAACGTCTTATTCTGGCTGAAAACTGCAAATTATATATTACTCTAGATAAAAGCAATTTATCCTGATTACTCCTTTACTTAGAATAGAGTAAACTTGTATAAAACTTAATAAAAACTTTAAATTTCGTCTCAAAGAAATAATTTACGTTATAGTTTTGACCAGCACTGTTTATTTCAAACGATTTTATGATTCGAAACTAATGAACTTTTATGGGGCAGATGCAAAACCACATATTACAATATAAAGCGTTGTTTTAAAGCAAATTATTACCTTTTGCAACAAGAAATTTTACGTCAAAGAAACTGAAAACATCGTATCCATGCACAAATATCGAATTACGTATCAGTTTAGGCAAATACAGCTTATTTTAAACGATTCCTTGCTATAAACAAGAAAAATTTTATCAAACATATTGAAAATGTCTTATTCTCGAAAATAAGAGCAAATTATGTATCAGTTTTAACAAAAGCGGATTACTTTGTTTGATTCTATGCTTAGAGTAGAGTAAACTACTATAAAACGTAATGAAAACTCTATATTCAAGCTCAAAAGAACAAATTACGTTATAGTTTTGACAAAAAAAAATTATTTCGGACGACTACATATTTTCGAAGTTTAAAGGCGAAATCAGACGTTTTGCCTCTGTTCAGTGAAAGTATACTGGTTTCAAAGCATAGAATCGTTTGAAATTAACAGTTCTCATCAAGACTATAACGCAAATCTTTAAAGTGATACAAAGAAATAATTTACGTAATAGTTTTGACCAGAACTGTTAATTTCAAACGATTTTATGCCCCCAAACGAGAAAACTTTCACTAAACAGATGCCAAACGTCTTAGTTCGTTTTATAAAAGCGACTTATGTTACAGTTTAAACAAAAACAAATTATTTGTGTTGTTGTTGTGTCAAAATAATTTATTTCTAATGATTCAATGGAGCGAAACGGGTAAACTTTTATAGGACAGTTGCAAAATACCATATTACCACATAAATCATTATTTTAAAGCAAAGTATTAGCTTTTGCACATGTTCAATTAAAGTTTGCTTACTTCGAAGTTTGTAATCGTCCGAAATATTTTTTTTTGTCAAAACTATAACGTAATTTGTTCTTTTGAGCTTGAATATAGAGTTTTCATTACGTTTTATAGTAGTTTACTCTACTCTAAGCATAGAATCAAACGGAGTAATCCGCTTTTGTTAAAACTGATACATAATTTGCTCTTATTTTCGAGAATAAGACGTTTGCAATATGCTTGATAAAATTTTTCTTGTTTATAGCAAGGAATCGTTTAAAATAAGCTGTATTTGCCTAAACTGATACGTAATTAGATATTTATGTATGGATACGAAGTTTTCAGTTTCTTTGACGTGAAATTTCTTGTTGCAAAAGGTAATACTTTGCTTTAAAACAACGCTTTATATGGTAATATGTGGTTTTGCATCTGCCCCATAAAAGTTCATTAGTTTCGAATCATAATTTCGTTTGAAATAAACAGTGCTGGTCAAAACTATAACGTAAATTATTTCTTTGAGACGAAATTTAAAGTTTTCATTAAGTTTTATACAAGTTTACTCTAATCTAAGTAAAGGAGTAATCAGGATAAATTGCTTTTATCTAGAGTAATATATAATTTGCAGTTTTCAGCCAGAATAAGACGTTTTTAATCTTTTTAATGTAAGTTTTCGTGTTCAAAACAAAGGATCGTCTAAAATAAGCAGTTTTTGTCCAGACTGAAAAGTAATTCGAATTTCTGTGCCTAAATAAGGGGTTTCCAGTTTCTTTGATGTAAGGTTTCTTGTTTGTAACAATGAATTAACAAAAATAATTGGTTTTTATCCAAACTGTGGCATGAATCAGCTTTAAGACTATAACGCAAATCTTTTGTTTTGTGCTAAAATAAGACGTTTTTAGTCAGTTTGATATAAGCTTTCTTGTTCAAAGCAAAATATTGTCGAAAATCAACCGTTTTTGTCTAAACTGAAACAAAATTCGGTGGTTTGTGTCCGAATACAAAGTTTTCAGATTCTTTAATGTTAGGTTTGCTGCTTCTAACAAAGAATCAACGAAAATATTTTGTTTTAATACAAACTGCAATATAAAATGTCTTTATAGGACAAAACATGATGTTTGGCATCTGTTTATTAAAAATTTACTCGTTTGGAAGCATAGAATCATTCCAAATAAGCTATTCTCGTCGAAACTATAATGTAATTAGTATTTTGTGCTAGAATACAGCGTTTTTGTTAGATTTATTAACAATTTTGTCTATTTTAAGCAATGAAACGAATAGGATTAGCTGCCTTTATCCAAAGTGATACATAAATTGCTTTTTTATGCCAGATTAATACGTTTTTAGTCTGTTCGATGTAAGTTTTCTTGTTCAAAGCAAAAGATCGTCTAAAGTAAGCCGTTTTTGTTTGAACTGATGAACAATTCAGACTGAGAGTCAACAAAAATAATTTGTTTTAATCCAAACTGATAATTATTGACCCTATAAGAGTCCTATAAGAGTCCGAGATACGCCGTTCTCGTCAAGTCTATAACGTAATTCGTTTTTTTGTGTCAGAATACGACGTTTTCTGTCTGTTTAATATAAGTTTTTAATAATAATAATAATAATAACAATAATAATAATAATAATAATAATAATACCAATAATAATAATAATAATAATAATAATAATAATAATAATAATAATAATAAAAATAATAATAGAAATAAAAGTAAGCTTAGTTTTCTAAGCAAAAATGAAGCTTATTTTGTGTGTTATATGAGCGCTTTCTCATTTCTATGCAAGAAATCATCTGTGATCTGTATTTTTAGGCAAGAAATTGTCTAAAATTAATAACTCATTTTAAAACTGGTATAAAAACATTTACTATACAAAAGTTAATAATAATAATAATAATAATAATAATAGTAATAGTAATAATAATAATAATAATAGTAATAATAATAATAATAATAATAATAATAATAATAATAGTAATAAAAGAAATAATAATAATAATAATAATAATAATAATAATAATAATGCTTATAATAATGAATTTCTTTCTAAATTAAAGCTTAGTTTTTCTAAGCAAAAATGATGCTTATTTTGTGTGTTATATGAGCGTTTTCTCATTTCTATGCAAGAGATCATCTGTGATCTGTGTTTTTAGGCAAGAAATTGAATAAAATTAATAACTCATTTTAAAACTGGTATAAAAACATTTACTATACAAAAGTTAATAATAATAATAATAATAATAATAATAATAATAATAATAATAGTAATAAAAGAAACAATAATAATAATAATAATAATAATAATAATAATGATAATAATACTTATAATAATAAATATCTTTCTAAGTTAAAGCTTAGTTTTTCTAAGCAAAAATGATGCTTATTTTGTGTTATCTGAGCGTTTTCTCATTTCTATGCAAGAGATCATCTGTGATCTGTGTTTTTAGGCAAGAAATTGTCTAAAATTAATAACTCATTTTAAAACTGGTATAAAAACATTTACTATACAAAAGTTATAATCGGTCTTTAATAATAATAATATTAATAATTATAATAAAAATAATAATAATAATAATAATAATAATAATAATAATAATAATAATAGTAATAATAATAATAAAAATAATAGTAATAATAATAATAATAATAAAAATAAAAATAATAGTAGTAAGCTTAGTTTTCTAAGCCAAAATGAAGCTTATTTTGTGTTATATGAGCGTTTTCTCATTTCTATGCAAAAGATCATGTGTGATCTGTGTTTTAAGTTGTGTCAGAATACGACGTTTTCTGTCTGTTTAATATAAGTTTTTAATAATAATAATAATAATAATAATAATAATAATAATAATAATAATAATAATAATAATAATAACAATAATAATAATAATAATAATAATAGTAATAGTAACAAAAGTAATAATAATAATAATACTTTTAAAAAGGAAAAATGGAGCTTATTTTGTGTGTTACATGAGCGTTTTCTCATTTTTATGCAAAAGATCATGTGTGATCTGTGTTTTTAGGCAATCTAAGCCAATTTATAGTTTTTAATATTTAACAAAAATTTGCTTTAAAATAAAATGATTGAAAAACCGAAATTAAACTAAATTAATTGTGTCTAACACTTTAGTAGAGGAAAAAGGAGGAGACATAAAAGTCACTAAAGTCTTAAAGTTGTCTTTAGTCGTCATATTAATAACAATAACATTTATAATAACAATACTAGTAGTACTAAATTTGCTTATATGCAAGCGCTTAATTAAGGTAACAGTTTTTTTGTTTTTTGCCTATATCTCGAAAACAGTTACTCGTATCATATTTTACTTTTTCACCAAAATTAAAGGTGATAAAATTTCCTACAAAATAGTTATTTGCATTTTTCATGTAGAACTAACCATAAGCGAGATATAAGTTTGAAAATAATTATTAATTAAAAAATAGTGTTTTAACAGAAAATATCTTGTGATTTAAAATACACTTAATTTGTTGGGTCCAATACTTTATTAGAAGAAAAAGGAGGTGACATAAAAGTCACTGAAGTCTTCAGAGTCGTTTTTAAATGCTGCATTTTTGACTTCGTCTCAAACATTGAAAACTGAATTGCATTTTTATTCAGTAACAGTTACAGTTTTCTTATTGGTTTTTTGCTTATATCTCGAAAACAGTTACTCCTATCAAATTTTATCTTTCTTTCAAAATTAAAGCTGATAAAATTTCCAACAAAATAGTTATTTACATTTTTCTTGTAGGACCAAGCATAAACGAGTTATAGAGTTGGATATAAATAATATTTAACAAAAATTTGCTTTAAAATAAAATGCTTGAAAAACCGGAATTAAACTAAATTAATTGTGTCCAACACTTTAGTAGAAGAAAAAGGAGAAGACATAAAAGTCACTAAATGTTTCAGAGTCGTCTTTAGTCGTCATATTAATAACAATAACATTAATAATAATAATACTAATAATACTAATAATACTAAATTTGCTTATATGCAAACGCTTAATTAACGTAACATTTTTTTGGTTTCTTGCTTATATCTCGAAAACAGTTACTCCTATCAATTTTTATCTTTTTTTCAAAATTAAAGCTGATAATATTTCCTACAAAATAGTTATTTGCATTTTTTTGTAGGACCAACCATAAGCGAGTTATAGAGTTGGATATAAATAATATTTAACAAAAATTTGCTTTAAAATAAAATGTTTGAAAAACCGAAATTAAACTAAATTAATTGAGTCTAACACTTTAGTAGAGGAAAAAGAAAAAGACATAAAAGTCACTAAAGGTTTCAGAGTTGTCTTTAGTTGTCATATTAATAACAATAACATTAATAATAATAATACTAATAGTACTAAATTTGCTTATATGCAAACGCTTAATTAAGGTAACAGTGTTTTGGTTTCTTGCTTATATCTCAAAAACAGTTACTCCTATCAATTTTTATCTTTTTACTAAAATTCAAGCTGATAAAATTTCCTACAAAATAGTTATTTGCATTTTTCATGTAGGACTAACCATAAGCGAGATATATGATTGAAAATAATTAATATTTAAAAAAAAAGTGCTTTAACTGAAAATGTCTTGTGATTTAAAATACACTTAATTTATTGGGTCCAATACTTTATTAGAAGAAAAAGGAAGTGACATAAAAGTCACTGAAGTCTTCAGAGTCGTTTTTAAATGCTGCAGTTTCGTCTTCGTCTCAAACATTGAAAACTGAATTACATTTTTGTTCAGTAACAGTCACAGTTTTCTTATTGGTTTTTTGCTTATATCTCGAAAACAGTTACTCCTATCAATTTTTATCTTTCTGTCAAAATTAAAGCTGATAAAATTTCCTACAAAATAGTTATTTGCATTTTTCTTGTAGGACCAACCATAAGCGAGTTATAGAGTTGGATATAAATAATATTTAACAAAAATTTGCTTTAAAATAAAATGTTTGAAAAACCGAAATTAAACTAAATTAATTGAGTCTAACACTTTAGTAGAGGAAAAAGAAAAAGACATAAAAGTCACTAAAGGTTTCAGAGTTGTCTTTAGTTGTCATATTAATAACAATAACATTAATAATAATAATACTAATAGTACTAAATTTTGTTCTGAAACGGTAACAGTTTTTACTTTGGTTTTTTGCTTATATCTCGAAAACAGTTACTCCTATCAATTTTTATCTTTCTTTCAAAATTAAAGCTGATAACATTTCCTACAAAATAGTTATTTGCATTTTTCTTGTAAGACCAACCATAAGCGAGTTATAAAGTTGGATATAAATAATATTTAACAAAAACTTGCTTAAAAATAAAATGTTTGAAATACTGAAATTAAACTAAATTAATTGTGTCTAACACTTTAGTAGAGAAAAAAGAAAAAGACATAAAAGTCACCAAAGTCTTCAGAATCGTTTTTAGTCGTCATATTAATAACAATAACATTAATAATAATAATACTAATAGTACTAAATCTGCTTATATGCAAGCGCTTTATTAAGGTAACAGTTTTTTGGTTTCTTGATTATATCTCGAAAACAGTTACTCCTATGAATTTTTGTCTTTCTTTCAAAATTAAAGCTGATAAAATATTCTACAAAATAGTTATTTGCATTTTTCTTGTAGGACCAACCATAAGCGAGTTATAGAGTTGGATATAAATAATATTTAACAAAAATTTGCTTTAAAATAAAATGTTTGAAAAACGGAAATTAAACTAATTTAACTGTGTCTAACACTTTAGTAGAGAAAAAAGGAAAAGACATAAAAGTCACTAAAGGTTTCAGAGTTGTCTTTAGTTGTCATATTAATAACAATAACATTAATAATAATAATACTAATAGTACTAAATTTGCTTATATGCAAACGCTTAATTAAGGTAACAGTGTTTTGGTTTCTTGCTTATATCTCGAAAACAGTTACTCCTATCAATTTTTATTTTTTTACTAAAATTCAAGCTGATAAAATTTCCTACAAAATAGTTATTTGCATTTTTCATGTAGGACTAACCATAAGCGAGATATATGATTGAAAATAATTAATATTTAAAAAAAAAGTGCTTTAACAGAAAATGTCTTGTGATTTAAAATACACTTAATTTATTGGGTCCAATACTTTATTAGAAGAAAAAGGAAGTGACATAAAAGTCACTGAAGTCTTCAGAGTCGTTTTTAAATGCTGCAGTTTCGTCTTCGTCTCAAACATTGAAAACCGAATTACATTTTTGTTCAGTAACAGTCACAGTTTTCATATTGGTTTTTTGCTTATATCTCGAAAACAGTTACTCCTATCAATTTTTATCTTTTTTTCAAATTTAAAGCTGATAAAATTTCCTACAAAATAGTTTTTTGCATTTTTCTTGTAGGACCAACCATAAGCGAGTTATAGAGTTGGATATAAATAATATTTAACAAAAATTTGCTTTAAAATAAAATGTTTGAAAAACTGAAATTAAACTAATTTAATTGTGTCTAACACTTTAGTAGAGGAAAAAGAAGAAGACATAAAAGTCACTAAAGGTTTCAAAGTTGTCTTTAATCGTCATATTAATAACAATAACATTAATAATAATAATACTAATAGTACTAAATTTGCTTATATGCAAACGCTTAATTAAGGTAACAGTGTTTTGGTTTCTTGCTCATATCTCGAAAACAGTTACTCCTATCAATTCTTATTTTTTTTCTAAAATTCAAGCTGATAAAATTTCCTACAAAATAGTTATTTGCATTTTTTATGTAGGACTAACCATAAGCGAGATATAAAATTGAAAATAATTAATATTTAAAAAAGAAGTGCTTTAACAGAAAATGTCTTGTGATTTAAAATACACTTAATTTATTAGGTCCAATACTTTATTAAAAAAAAAGGGGGTGACATATAAGTCACTGAAGTCTTCAGAGTCGATTTTAAATGCTGCATTTTCGTCTTCGTCTCAAACATTGAAAACTGAATTACATTTTTGTTCTGAAACGGTAACAGTTTTTACTTTGGTTTTTTGCTTATATCTCGAAAACAGTTACTCCTATCAATTTTTATCTTTCTTTCAAAATTAAAGCTGATAACATTTCCTACAAAATAGTTATTTGCATTTTTCTTGTAGGACCAATCATAAGCGAGTTATAAAGTTGGATATAAATAATATTTAACAAAAACTTGCTTAAAAATAAAATGTTTGAAATACTGAAATTAAACTAAATTAATTGTGTCTAACACTTTAGTAGAGAAAAAAGAAAAAGACATAAAAGTCACCAAAGTCTTCAAAATCGTTTTTAGTCGTCATATTAATAACAATAACATTAATAATAATAATACTAATAGTACTAAATCTGCTTATATGCAAGCGCTTTATTAAGGTAACAGTTTTTTGGTTTCTTGCTTATATCTCGAAAACAGTTACTTCTATGAATTTTTGTCTTTCTTTCAAAATTAAAGCTGATAAAATATTCTACAAAATAGTTATTTGCATTTTTCTTGTAGGACCAACCATAAGCGAGTATAGAGTTGGATATAAATAATATTTAACAAAAATTTGCTTTAAAATAAAATGTTTGAAAAACTGAAATTAAACTAATTTAACTGTGTCTAACACTTTAGTAGAGAAAAAAGGAAAAGACATAAAAGTCACTAAAGGTTTCAGAGTTGTCTTTAGTTGTCATATTAATAACAATAACATTAATAATAATAATAATACTAATAGTACTAAATTTGCTTATATGCAAACGCTTAATTAAGGTAACAGTGTTTTGGTTTCTTGCTTATATCTCGAAAACAGTTACTCCTATCAATTTTTATCTTTTTACTAAAATTCAAGCTGATAAAATTTCCTACAAAATAGTTATTTGCATTTTTCATGTAGGACTAACCGAATTACATTTTTGTTCAGTAACAGTCACAGTTTTCTTACTGGTTTTTTGCTTATATCTCGAAAACAGTTACTCCTATCAATTTTTATCTTTTTTTCAAAATTAAAGCTGATAAAATTTCCTACAAAATAGTTATTTGCATTTTTCTTGTAGGACCAACCATAAGCGAGTTATAGAGATGGATATAAATAATATTTAACAAAAATTTGCTTTAAAATAAAATGTTTGAAATACTGAAATTAAACTAAATTAATTGTGTCTAACACTTTAGTAGAGGAAAAAGAAAAAGACATAAAAGTCACTAAAGGTTTCAGAGTCGTTTTTAGTCGTCATATTATTAACAATAACATTAATAATAATAATACTAATAGTACTAAATTTGCTTATATGCAAACGCTTAATTAAGGTAACAGTGTTTTGGTTTCTTGCTTATATCTCGAAAACAGTTACTTTTATCAATTTTTATCTTTTTACTAAAATTAAAGCTGATAAAAATTCCTACAAAATAGTTATTTGCATTTTTTTTGTAAGACCAACCATAAGCGAGTTATAGAGTTGGATATAAATAATCTTCAACAAAAATTTGCTTTAAAATAAAATGTTTGAAAAACCGAAATTAAACTAAATTAATTGAGTCTAACACTTTAGTATAGGAAAAAGGAGAAGACATAAAAGTCACCAAAGTTTTTAGAGTCTTTTTTAGTCGTCATTTTAATAACAATAACATTAATAATAACAATACTAATAGTACTAAATTTGCTTATATGCAAGCGCTTTATTAAGGTAACAGTTTTTTGGTTTTTTGCTTATATCTCGAAAACAGTTACTCCTATCAATTTTTATCTTTTTACTAAAATTAAAGCTGATAAAATTTCCTACAAAATAGTTATTTGCATTTTTTTTGTAGGACCAAGCATAAGCGAGTTATAGAGATGGATATAAATAATATTTAACAAAAATTTGCTTTAAAATAAAATGTTTGAAATGCTGAAATTAAACTAAATTAATTGTGTCTAACACTTTAGTAGAGGAAAAAGAAAAAGACATAAAAGTCACTAAAGGTTTTAGAGTCGTCTTTAGTCGTCATATTAATAACAATAACATTAATAATAATAATACTAATAGTACTAAATTTGCTTATATGCAAGCGCTTAATTAAGGTAACAGTTTCTTGCTTATATCTCGAAAACAGTTACTCCTATCAATTTTTATCTTTTTACCAAAATTAAAGCTTATAAAATTTCCTACAAAATAGTTATTTGCATTTTTTATGTAGAACTAACCATAAGCGAGATATAAGTTTGAAAATAATTAATATTTAAAGAAAAAGTGCTTTAACAGAAAATGTCTTGTGATTTAAAATACACTTAATTTAATGGGTCCAATACTTTATTAGAAGAAAAAGGAGGTGACATAAAAGTCACCAAAGTTTTCAGAGTTGTTTTTAGTACTAAATTTGCTTATATGTAAGCCCTTAATTAAGGTAACAGTTTTTTGGTTTCTTGCTTATATCTCGAAAACAGTTACTCCTATCAATTTTTATCTTTTCACTAAAATTAAAGCTGATAAAATTTCCTACAAAATAGTTATTTGCATTTTTTATGTAGGACTAACCATAAGCGAGATATAAGTTTGTAAATAATTAATATTTAAAAAAAAATTGCTTTAACAGAAATTGTCTTGTGATTTAAAATACACTTAATTTAATGGGTCCAATACTTTATTAGAAGAAAAAAAAGGTGACATAAAAGTCACTGAAGTTTTCAGAGTTGTTTTTAAATGCTGCATTTTCGTCTTAGTCTCAAATATTGAAAACTGAATTACATTTTTGTTCAGTAACACTTACAGTTTTCTTATTGGTTTTTTGCTTATATCTCGAAACCAGTTACTCCTATCAATTTTTACCTTTTTTTCAAAATTAAAGCTGATACAATTTCCTACAAAATAGTTAATTGCATTTTTTTTGTAAGACCAACCATAAGCGAGTTATAGAGTTGGATATAAATAATCTTTAACAAAAATTTGCTTTAAAATAAAATGTTTGATAATCCGAAATTAAACTAAATTAATTAAGACTAACACATTAGTAGAGGAAAAAGGAGAAGACATCAAAGTCACCAAAATCTTGAGAGTCGTTTTTAGTCGTCATATTAATAACAATAACATTAATAATAATAATACTAATATTACTAAATTTGCTTATATGCAAGCGCTTAATTAAGGCAACAGTTTCTTGCTTATATCTCGAAAACAGTTACTCCTATCAATTTTTATCTTTTTACAAAAATTAAAGCTGATAAAATTTCCTACAAAATAGTTATTTGCATTTTTTATGTAGAACTAACCATAAGCGAGATATAAGTTTGAAAATAATTAATATTTAAAGAAAAAGTGCTTTAACAGAAAATGTCTTGTGATTTAAAATACACTTAATTTAATGGGTTCAATACTTTATTAGAAGAAAAAGGAGGTGACATAAAAGTCACCAAAGTCTTCAGAGTGGTTTATAGTACTAAATTTGCTTATATGTAAGCCCTTAATTAAGGTAACAGTTTTTTGGTTTCTTGCTTATATCTCGAAAACAGTTACTCCTATCAATTTTTATCTTTTCACTAAAATTAAAGCTGATAAAATTTCCTACAAAATACTTATTTGCATTTTTCATGTAGGACTAACCATAAGCGAGATATAAGTTTGAAAATAATTAATATTTAAAAAAAAAGTGTTTTAACAGAAAATGTCTTGGGATTTAAAATACACTTAATTTATTGGGTCCAATAGTTTATTAGAAGAAAAAGGAAGTGACATAAAAGTCACTGAAGTCTTCAGAGTCGATTTTAAATGCTGCATTTTCGTCTTCGTCTCAAACATTGAAAACTGAATTACATTTTTGTTCAGTAACAGTTACAGTTTTCTTATTGGTTTTTTGCTTATATCTCGAAAACTGTTACTCCTATCAATTTTTATCTTTATTTCAAAATTAAAGCTGATAAAATTTCCTACAAAATCGTTATTTGCATTTTTCTTGTAGGACCAACCATAAGCGAGTTATAGAGTTGGATATAAATAATATTTAACAAAAATTTGCTTTAAAATAAAATGTTTGAAAAACTGAAATTAAACTAATTTAATTGTGTCTAACACTTTAGTAGAGGAAAAAGAAAAAGACATAAAAGTCACTAAAGGTTTCAGAGTCGTCTTTAGTCGTCATATTAATAACAATAACATTAATGATAATAATACTAATAGTACTAAATTTGCTTATATGCAAACGCTTAATTAAGATAACAGTGTTTTGGTTTCTTGCTTATATCTCGAAAACAGTTACTCCTATAAATTTTTATCTTTTTACTAAAATTAAAGCTGATAAAATTTCCTACAAAATAGTTGTTTGCATTTCTTTTGTAAGACCAACCATAAGCAAGTTATAGAGTTGGATATAAATAATCGTCAACAAAAATTTGCTTTAAAATAAAATGTTTGAAAAACCGAAATTAAACTAAATTAATTGAGTCTAACACTTTAGTATAGGAAAAAGGAGAAGACATAAAAGTCACCAAAGTCTTCAGAGTCGTTTTTAGTCGTCATTTTAATAACAATAACATTAATAATAATAATACTAATAGTACTAAATTTGCTTATATGCAAGCGCTTTATTAAGGTAACAGTTTTTTGGTTTCTTGCTTATATCTCGAAAACAGTTACTCCTATCAATTTTTATCTTTTTACTAAAATTAAAGCTGATAAAATTTCCTACAAAATAGTTATTTGCATTTTTCTTGTAGGACCAAGCATAAGCGAGTTATAGAGATGGATATAAATAATATTTAACAAAAATTTGCTTTAAAATAAAATGTTTGAAATACTGAAATTAAACTAAATTAATTGTGTCTAACACTTTAGTAGAGGAAAAAGAAGAAGACATAAAAGTCACTAAAGGTTTCAGAGTCGTCTTTAGTCGTCATATTATTAACAATAACATATATAATAATAATACTATTAGTACTAAATTAGCTTATATGCAAACGCTTAATTAAGGTAACAGTTTTTTGGTTTCTTGCTTATATCTCGAAAACAGTTACTCCTATCAATTTTTATCTTTTTTTATTTTTATATCAAATTTTTGTTAAAGATTATTTATATCCAACTCTATAACTCGCTTATAGTTGGTCCTACAAAAAAATGCAAAAAACTATTTTGTATAAAATTTTATCAGCTTTAATTTTGAAGAAAAGATAAAAATTGATAGGAGTAACTGTTTTCGAGATATAAGCAAAAAACCAAAGTGAAAACTGTAACAGTTACTAAACAAAAATGTAATTCAGTATTTAATGTTTGAGACGAAGACGAAAATGTAGCATTTACTGTCACCTCCTTTTTCTTCTAATTAAGTATTGGACCCAATAAATTAAGTGTATTTTAAATCACAAGACATTTTCTGTTACAGCACATTTTTTTTAATTATTAATTATTTTCAAACTTATATCTTGCTTATGGTTAGTTCTACATGAAAAATGCAAATAACGATTTTGAAGGAAATTTTATCAGCTTTAATTTTGGTGAAAAGGTAAAAACTGATAGGAGTAACTGTTTTCGAGATATAAGCAAACAACAAAAAAACTGTTACCTTAATTAAGCGCTTGCATATAAGCAAATTTAGTACTAATAGTATTGTTATTATTAATGTTATTGTTATTAATATGACGACTAAAGACGATTCTGAAGAGTTTAGTGACTTTTATGTCTCCTCCTTTTTCCTCTACTAAAGTGTTAGACACAATTAATTTAGTTTAATTTCGGTTTTTCAAACATTTTATTTTAAAGCAAATTTTTGTTTAATATTATTTATATCCAACTCTATAACTTGCTTATGCTTGGTCCTACAAGAAAAATGTAAATAACAATTTTGGTGTTTTTGAGATATAAGCAAAAAACCAAAGTGAAAACTGTTACAGTTACTTAACAAAAATGTAATTCAGTTTTCAATGTTTGAGACGAAGACGAAAATGCAGCATTTAAAAACGACTCTGAAGACTTCAGTGACTTTTATGTCACCTCCTTTTTCTTCTAATAAAGTATTGGACCCAATAAATTAAGTGTATTTTAAATCACAAGACATTTTCTGTTAAAGCACTTTTTTTTAAATATTAATTATTTTCAAACTTATATCTCGCTTATGGTTAGTCCTACATAAAAAATGCAAATAAATATTTTGTAGGAAATTTTATCAGCTTTAATTTTAGTAAAAAGATAACAATTGATAGGAGTAACTGATTTTGAGATATAAGCAAGAAACTGTTACCTTAATTAACCGCTTGCATATAAGCAAATTTAGTAATATTAGTATTATTATTATTAACGTTATTGTTATTAATATGACGACTAAAAACGACTTTCAAGACTTTGGTGACTTTTATGTCTTCTCTTTTTTCCTCTACTAAAGTGTTAGTCTTAATTAATTTAGTTTAATTTCGGTTTTTCAAACATTTTATTTATTTTTATTTTTATAGGAGTAACTGTTTTCAAAATATAAGCAAAAGACCAATAAGAAAACTGTAACTGTTACTGAACAAAAATGTAATTCAGTTTTCAATGTTTGAGACAAAGACAAAAATGCAGCATTTAAAATCGACTCTGAAGACTTTAGTGACTGTTATGCCTCCTCCTTTTTCTTCTAATAAAGTATTGGACCCATTAAATTAAGTGTATTTTATATCACAAGACATTTTCTGTTAAAGCACTTTTTTTTTTAATATTAATTATTTTCAAACTTATATCTCGCTTATGGTTAGTCCTACATGAAAAATGCAAATTACTATTTTGTACAAAATTTTATCAGCTTGCTTTAATTTTAGTAAAAATTTAAAAATTGATAGGAGTAACTGTTTTCGAGATAGAAGCAAGAAACCAAAAAACTTGTACCTTAATTAAGCGCTTGCATATAAGCAAATTTAGTAATATTAGTATTATTATTATTAATGTTATTGTTATTAATATGACGACTAAAAACGACTCTCAAGACTTTGGTGACTTTTATGTCTTCTCCTTTTACCTCTACTAAAGTGTTAGTCTTAGTTTAGTTTAATTTCGGTTTTTCAAACATTTTATTTTAAAGCAACTTTTTGTTAAAGATTATTTATATCCAACTCTATAACTCGCATATGGTTGGTCCTACAAAAAAATGCAAATAACTATTTTGTAGGAAATTTTATCAGCTTTAATTTTGAAAAAAAGATAAAAATTGATAGGAGTAACTGTTTTCGAGATATAAGCAAGAAACCAAAAAACTGTTACCTTAATTAAGCGTTTGCATCTAAGCAAATTTAGTACTATTAGTATTATTATTATTAATGTTATTGTTATTAATATGACGACTAAAGACGACTCTGAAACATTTAGTGACTATTATGTCTTCTCCTTTTTCCTCTACTAAAGTGTTAGACACAATTAATTTAGTTTAATTCCGGATTTTCAAGCATTTTATTTTAAAGCAAATTTTTGTTAAATATTATTTATATCCAACTCTATAACTCGTTTATTCTAGGTCCTACAAGAAAAATGTAATTAACTATTTTGTTGGAAATTTTATCAGCTTTAATTTTGAAAGAAAGATAAAATTTGATAGGAGTAACTGTTTTCGAGATATAAGCAAAAAACCAATAAGAAAACTGTAACTGTTACTGAACAAAAATGTAATTCAGTTTTCAATGTTTGAGACGAAGACAAAAATGCAGCATTTAAAAACGACTCTGAAGACTTCAGTGACTTTTATGTTACTTCCTTTTTCTTCTAATAAAGTATTGGACCCAATAAATTAAGTGTATTTTAAATCACAAGACATTTTCTGTTAAAACACTTTTTTTTAATTATTAATTATTTTCAAACTTATATCTCGCTTATGGTTAGTTCTACATGAAAAATGCAAATAACTATTTTGTAGGAAATTTTATCACCTTTAACTTTGGTGAAAAAGTAAAAATTGTTAGGAGTAACTGTTTTCGAGATATAAGCAAAAAACAAAAAAACTGTTACCTTAAGTAAGCGCTTGCATATAAGCAAATTTAGTACTACTAGTATTGTTATTATAAATGTTATTGTTATTAATATGACGACTAAAGACAACTCTAAAACTTTAGTGACTTTTATGTCTCCTCCTTTTTCCTCTACTAAAGTGTTAGACACAATTAATTTAGTTTAATTTCAGTTTTTCAAACATTTTATTTTAAAGCAAATTTTTGTTAAATATTAAAAACTATAAAATGGGTTAGATTGCCTAAAAACACAGATCACACCCGATCTTTTGCATAGAAATGAGAAAACGCTCATGTAACACACAAAATATGCTCCATTTTTCCTTATTAAAAGTATTATTATTATTATAACTTATGTGACTATTACTATTATTATTATTATTACTTTTTTTCAAATATTAATTATTTTCAAACTTATATCTCGCTTATGGTTAGTCCTACATAAAAAATGCAAATAAATATTTTGTAGGAAATTTTATCAGCTTTAATTTTAGTAAAAAGATAACAATTGATAGGAGTAACTGTTTTTGAGATATAAGCAAGAAACTGTTACCTTAATTAACCGCTTGCATATAAGCAAATTTAGTAATATTAGTATTATTATTATTAATGTTATTGTTATTAATATGACGACTAAAAACGACTCTCAAGACTTTGGTGACTTTTATGTCTTCTCTTTTTTCCTCTACTAAAGTGTTAGTCTTAATTAATTTAGTTTAATTTCGGTTTTTCAAACATTTTATTTATTTTTCTTTTTATAGGAGTAACTGTTTTCGAGATATAAGCAAAAAACCAATAAGAAAACTGTAACTGTTACTGAACAAAAATGTAATTCAGTTTTCAATGTTTGAGACAAAGACAAAAATGCAGCATTTAAAATCGACTCTGAAGACTTTAGTGACTGTTATGCCTCCTCCTTTTTCTTCTAATAAAGTATTGGACCCATTAAATTAAGTGTATTTTAAATCACAAGACATTTTCTGTTAAAGCACTTTTTTTTTAAATATTAATTATTTTCAAACTTATATCTCGCTTATGGTTAGTCCTACATGAAAAATGCAAATTACTATTTTGTACAAAATTTTATCAGCTTGCTTTAATTTTAGTAAAAATTTAAAAATTGATAGGAGTAACTGTTTTCGAGATATAAGCAAAAAACCAAAAAACTGTTACCTTAATTAAGCGCTTGCATATAAGCAAATTTAGTAATATTAGTATTATTATTATTAATGTTATTGTTATTAATATGACGACTAAAAACGACTCTCAAGACTTTGGTGACTTTTATGTCTTCTCCTTTTACCTCTACTAAAGTGTTAGTCTTAGTTTAGTTTAATTTCGGTTTTTCAAACATTTTATTTTAAAGCAAATTTTTGTTAAAGATTATTTATATCTAACTCTATAACTCGCTTATAGTTGGTCCTACAAAAAAATGCAAATAACTATTTTGTAGGAAATTTTATCAGCTTTAATTTTGAAAAAAAGATAAAAATTGATAGGAGTAACTGTTTTCGAGATATAAGCAAGAAACCAAAAAACTGTTACCTTAATTAAGCGTTTGCATCTAAGCAAATTTAGTACTATTAGTATTATTATTATTAATGTTATTGTTATTAATATGACGACTAAAGACGACTCTGAAACATTTAGTGACTTTTATGTCTTCTCCTTTTTCCTCTACTAAAGTGTTAGACACAATTAATTTAGTTTAATTCCGGTTTTTCAAGCATTTTATTTTAAAGCAAATTTTTGTTAAATATTATTTATATCCAACTCTATAACTCGCTTATGGTTGGTCCTACAAGAAAAATGCAAATAACGATTTTGTAGAAAATTTTATCAGCTTTAATTTTGAAATAAAGATAAAAATTGATAGGAGTAACAGTTTTCGAGATATAAGCAAAAAACCAATAAGAAAACTGTAACTGTTACTGAACAAAAATGTAATTCAGTTTTTAATGTTTGAGACGAAGACGAAAATGCAGCATTTAAAATCGACTCTGAAGACTTCAGTGACTTTTATGTCACCTCCTTTTTCTTCTAATAAACTATTGGACCCAATAAATTAAGTGTATTTTAAATCCCAAGACATTTTCTGTTAAAACACTTTTTTTTTAAATATTAATTATTTTCAAACTTATATCTCGCTTATGGTTAGTCCTACATAAAAAATGCAAATAACTATTTTGTAGGAAATTTTATCAGCTTTAATTTTTGTAAAAAGATAAAAATTGATAGGAGTAACTGTTTTCGAGATATAAGCAAGAAACTGTTGCCTTAATTAAGCGCTTGCATATAAGCAAATTTAGTAATATTAGTATTATTATTATTAATGTTATTGTTATTAATATGACGACTAAAAACGACTCTGAAACCTTTAGTGACTTTTATGTCTTTTTCTTTTTCCTCTACTAAAGTGTTAGACACAATTAATTTAGTTTAATTTCAGTATTTCAAACATTGTATTTTAAAGCAAATTTTTGTTAAATATTATTTATATCCATCTCTATAACTCGCTTATGCTTAGTCCTACAAGAAAAATGCAAATAACTATTTTGTAGGAAATTTTATCAGCTTTAATTTTAGTAAAAAGATAAAAATTGATAGGAGTAACTGTTTTCGAGATATAAGCAAAAAACCAAAAAACTGTTACCTTAATAAAGCGCTTGCATATAAGCAAATTTAGTACTATTAGTATTATTATTATTAATGTTATTGGTATTAAAATGACAACTAAAAAAGACTCTAAAGACTTTGGTGACTTTTATGTCTTCTCCTTTTTCCTATACTAAAGTGTTAGACACAATTAATTTAGTTTAATTTCAGTATTTCAAACATTTTATTTTAAAGCAAATTTTTGTTAAATATTATTTATATCCATCTCTATAACTCGCTTATGGTTGGTCCTACAAGAAAAATGCAAATAACTATTTTGTAGGAAATTTTATCAGCTTTAATTTTAGTAAAAAGATAAAAATTGATAGGAGTAACTGTTTTCGAGAAATAAGCAAGAAAAAAAGTGACTAAAGGTTTCAAAGTTGTCTTTAATCGTCATATTAATAACAATAACATTAATAATAATAATACTAATAGTACTAAATTTGCTTATATGCAAACGCTTAATTAAGGTAACAGTGTTTTGGTTTCTTGCTCATATCTCGAAAACAGTTACTCCTATCAATTTTTATCTTTTTACTAAAATTCAAGCTGATAAAATTTCCTACAAAATAGTTATTTGCATTTTTTATGTAGGACTAACCATAAGCGAGATATAAGATTGAAAATAATTAATATTTAAAAAAGAAGTGCTTTAACAGAAAATGTCTTGTGATTTAAAATACACTTAATTTATTAGGTCCAATACTTTATTAGAAAAAAAAGGGAGTGACATATAAGTCACTGAAGTCTTCAGAGTCGATTTTAAATGCTGCATTTTCGTCTTCGTCTCAAACATTGAATACTGAATTACATTTTTGTTCTGAAACGGTAACAGTTTTTACTTTGGTTTTTTGCTTATATCTCGAAAACAGTTACTCCTATCAATTTTTATTTTTTTACTAAAATTAAAGCTGATAACATTTCCTACAAAATAGTTATTTGCATTTTTCTTGTAGGACCAACCATAAGCGAGTTATAAAGTTGGATATAAATAATATTTAACAAAAACTTGCTTAAAAATAAAATGTTTGAAATACTGAAATTAAACTAAATTAATTGTGTCTAACACTTTAGTAGAGAAAAAAGAAAAAGACATAAAAGTCACCAAAGTCTTCAAAATCGTTTTTAGTCGTCATATTAATAACAATAACATTAATAATAATAATACTAATAGTACTAAATTTGCTTATATGCAAACGCTTAATTAAGGTAACAGTGTTTTGGTTTCTTGCTTATATCTCGAAAACAGTTACTCCTATCAATTTTTATTTTTTTACTAAAATTCAAGCTGATAAAATTTCCTACAAAATAGTTATTTGCATTTTTCATGTAGGACTAACCATAAGCGAGATATATGATTGAAAATAATTAATATTTAAAAAAAAAGTGCTTTAACAGAAAATGTCTTGTGATTTAAAATACACTTAATTTATTGGGTCCAATACTTTATTAGAAGAAAAAGGAAGTGACATAAAAGTCACTGAAGTCTTCAGAGTCGTTTTTAAATGCTGCAGTTTCGTCTTCGTCTCAAACATTGAAAACTGAATTACATTTTTGTTCAGTAACAGTCACAGTTTTCTTATTGGTTTTTTGCTTATATCTCGAAAACAGTTACTCCTATCAATTTTTATTTTTTTACTAAAATTAAAGCTGATAAAATTTCCTACAAAATAGTTATTTGCATTTTTCTTGTAGGACCAACCATAAGCGAGTTATAGAGTTGGATATAAATAATATTTAACAAAAATTTGCTTTAAAATAAAATGTTTGAAAAACTGAAATTAAACTAATTTAATTGTGTCTAACACTTTAGTAGAGGAAAAAGAAGAAGACATAAAAGTCACTAAAGGTTTCAAAGTTGTCTTTAATCGTCATATTAATAACAATAACATTAATAATAATAATACTAATTGTACTAAATTTGCTTATATGCAAACGCTTAATTAAGGTAACAGTGTTTTGGTTTCTTGCTCATATCTCGAAAACAGTTACTCCTATCAATTTTTATTTTTTTACTAAAATTCAAGCTGATAAAATTTCCTACAAAATAGTTATTTGCATTTTTTATGTAGGACTAACCATAAGCGAGATATAAGATTGAAAATAATTAATATTTAAAAAAGAAGTGCTTTAACAGAAAATGTCTTGTGATTTAAAATACACTTAATTTATTAGGTCCAATACTTTATTAGAAAAAAAAGGGGGTGACATATAAGTCACTGAAGTCTTCAGAGTCGATTTTAAATGCTGCATTTTCGTCTTCGTCTCAAACATTGAAAACTGAATTACATTTTTGTTCTGAAACGGTAACAGTTTTTACTTTGGTTTTTTGCTTATATCTCGAAAACAGTTACTCCTATCAATTTTTATCTTTCTTTCAAAATTAAAGCTGATAACATTTCCTACAAAATAGTTATTTGCATTTTTCTTGTAGGACCAACCATAAGCGAGTTATAGAGTTGGATATAAATAATTTTTAACAAAAATTTGCTTTAAAATAAAATGTTTGAAAAACTGAAATTAAACTAATTTAATTGTGTCTAACACTTTAGTAGAGGAAAAAGGAAAAGACATAAAAGTCACTAAAGGTTTCAGAGTTGTCTTTAGTTGTCATATTAATAACAATAACATTAATAATAATAATACTAATAGTACTAAATTTGCTTATATGCAAACGCTTAATTAAGGTAACAGTGTTTTGGTTTCTTGCTTATATCTCGAAAACAGTTACTCCTATCAATTTTTATCTTTTTACTAAAATTCAAGCTGATAAAATTTCCTACAAAATAGTTATTTGCATTTTTCATGTAGGACTAACCATAAGCGAGATATATGATTGAAAATAATTAATATTAAAAAAAAAAGTGCTTTAACAGAAAATGTCTTGTGATTTAAAATACACTTAATTTATTGGGTCCAATACTTTATTAGAAGAAAAAGGAAGTGACATAAAAGTCACTGAAGTCTTCAGAGTCGTTTTTAAATGCTGCAGTTTCGTCTTCGTCTCAAACAATGAAAACTGAATTACATTTTTGTTCAGTAACAGTCACAGTTTTCTTATTGGTTTTTTGCTTATATCTCGAAAACAGTTACTCCTATCAATTTTTATCTTTCTGTCAAAATTAAAGCTGATAAAATTTCCTACAAAATAGTTATTTGCATTTTTCTTGTAGGACCAACCATAAGCGAGTTATAGAGTTGGATATAAATAATATTTAACAAAAACTTGCTTAAAAATAAAATGTTTGAAATACTGAAATTAAACTAAATTAATTGTGTCTAACACTTTAGTAGAGAAAAAAGAAAAGGACATAAAAGTCACCAAAGTCTTCAGAATCGTTTTTAGTCGTCATATTAATAACAATAACATTAATAATAATAATACTAATAGTACTAAATCTGCTTATATGCAAGCGCTTTATTAAAGTAACAGTTTTTTGGTTTCTTGCTTATATCTCGAAAACAGTTACTCCTATGAATTTTTGTCTTTCTTTCAAAATTAAAGCTGCTAAAATATTCTACAGAAGAGTTATTTGCATTTTTCTTGTAGGACCAACCATAAGCGAGTTATAAAGTTGGATATAAATAATATTTAACAAAAACTTGCTTTAAAATAAAATGTTTGAAAAACTGAAATTAAACTAATTTAATTGTGTCTAACACTTTAGTAGAGGAAAAAGACGAAGACATAAAAGTCACTAAAGGTTTCAAAGTTGTCTTTAATCGTCATATTAATAACAATAACATTAATAATAATAATAATACTAATAGTACTAAATTTGCTTATATGCAAACGCTTAATTAAGGTAACAGTGTTTTGGTTTCTTGCTCATATCTCGAAAACAGTTACTCCTATCAATTTTTATTTTTTTACTAAAATTCAAGCTGATAAAATTTCCTACAAAATAGTTATTTGCATTTTTTATGTAGGACTAACCATAAGCGAGATATAAGATTGAAAATAATTAATATTTAAAAAAGAAGTGCTTTAACAGAAAATGTCTTGTGATTTAAAATACACTTAATTTATTAGGTCCAATACTTTATTAGAAAAAAAAGGGGGTGACATATAAGTCACTGAAGTCTTCAGAGTCGATTTTAAATGCTGCATTTTCGTCTTCGTCTCAAACATTGAAAACTGAATTACATTTTTGTTCTGAAACGGTAACAGTTTTTACTTTGGTTTTTTGCTTATATCTCGAAAACAGTTACTCCTATCAATTTTTATCTTTCTTTGAAAATTAAAGCTGATAACATTTCCTACACAATAGTTATTTGCATTTTTCTTGTAGGACCAACCATAAGCGAGTTATAAAGTTGGATATAAATAATATGTAACAAAAACTTGCTTAAAAATAAAATGTTTGAAATACTGAAATTAAACTAAATTAATTGTGTCTAACACTTTAGTAGAGAAAAAAGAAAAAGACATAAAAGTCACCAAAGTCTTCAAAATCGTTTTTAGTCGTCATATTAATAACAATAACATTAATAATAATAATACTAATAGTACTAAATCTGCTTATATGCAAGCGCTTTATTAAGGTAACAGTTTTTTGGTTTCTTGCTTATATCTCGAAAACAGTTACTCCTATGAATTTTTGTCTTTCTTTCAAAATTAAAGCTGATAAAATATTCTACAGAATAGTTATGTGCATTTTTCTTGTAGGACCAACCATAAGCGAGTTATAGAGTTGGATATAAATAATATTTAACAAAAATTTGCTTTAAAATAAAGTGTTTGAAAAACTGAAATTAAACTAATTTAACTGTGTCTAACACTTTAGTAGAGAAAAAAGGAAAAGACATAAAAGTCACTAAAGGTTTCAGAGTTGTCTTTAGTTGTCATATTAATAACAATAACATTAATAATAATAATACTAATAGTACTAAATTTGCTTATATGCAAACGCTTAATTAAGGTAACAGTGTTTTGGTTTCTTGCTTATATCTCGAAAACAGTTACTCCTATCAATTTTTATCTTTTTACTAAAATTCAAGCTGATAATATTTCCTACAAAATAGTTATTTGCATTTTTCATGTAGGACTAACCATAAGCGAGATATATGATTGAAAATAATTAAAATTTAAAAAAAAAGTGCTTTAACAGAAAATGTCTTGTGATTTAAAATACACTTAATTTATTGGGTCCAATACTTTATTAGAAGAAAAAGGAAGTGACATAAAAGTCACTGAAGTCTTCAGAGTCGTTTTTAAATGCTGCAGTTTCGTCTTCGTCTCAAACATTGAAAACCGGATTACATTTTTGTTCAGTAACAGTCACAGTTTTTTTATTGGTTTTTTGCTTATATCTCGAAAACAGTTACTCCTATCAATTTTTATCTTTCTTTCAAAATTAAAGCTGATAAAATTTCCTACAAAATAGTTATTTGCATTTTTCTTGTAGGACCAACCATAAGCGAGTTATAGAGTTGGATATAAATAATATTTAACAAAAATTTGCTTTAAAATAAAATGTTTGAAAAACTGAAATTAAACTAATTTAATTGTGTCTAACACTTTAGTAGAGGAAAAAGAAGAAGACATAAAAGTCACTAAAGGTTTTAAAGTTGTCTTTAATCGTCATATTAATAACAATAATATTAATAATAATAATACTAATAGTACTAAATTTGCTTATATGCAAACGCTTAATTAAGGTAACAGTGTTTTGGTTTCTTGCTCATATCTCGAAAACAGTTACTCCTATCAATTTTTATCTTTTCACTAAAATTTAAGCTGATAAAATTTCCTACAAAATAGTTATGTGCATTTTTTATGTAGGACTAACCATAAGCGAGATATAAGATTGAAAATAATTAATATTTAAAAAAGAAGTGCTTTAACAGAAAATGTCTTGTGATTTAAAATACACTTAATTTATTAGGTCCAATACTTTATTAGAAAAAAAAGGGGGTGACATATAAGTCACTGAAGTCTTCAGAGTCGATTTTAAATGCTGCATTTTCGTCTCAAACATTGAAAACTGAATTACATTTTTGTTCTGAAACGGTAACAGTTTTTACTTTGGTTTTTTGCTTATATCTCGAAAACAGTTACTCCTATCAATTTTTATCTTTTTTGCAAAATTAAAGCTGATAACATTTCCTACAAAATAGTTATTCGCATTTTTCTTGTAGGACCAACCATAAGCGAGTTATAAAGTTGGATATAAATAATATTTAACAAAAACTCGCTTAAAAATATAATGTTTGAAATACTGAAATTAAACTAAATTAATTGTGTCTAACACTTTAGTAGAGAAAAAAGAAAAAGACATAAAAGTCACCAAAGTCTTCAGAATCGTTTTTAGTCGTCATATTAATAACAATAACATTAATAATAATAATACTAACAGTACTAAATCTGCTTATATGCAAGCGCTTTATTAAGGTAACAGTTTTTTGGTTTCTTGCTTATATCTCGAAAACAGTTACTCCTATGAATTTTTGTCTTTCTTTCAAAATTAAAGCTGATAAAATATTCTACAAAATAGTTATTTGCATTTTTCTTGTAGTAATAGTACTAAATTTGCTTATATGCAAACGCTTAATTAAGGTAACAGTGTTTTGGTTTCTTGCTCATATCTCGAAAACAGTTACTCCAATAAATTTTTATTTTTTTACTAAAATTTAAGCTGATAAAATTTCCTACAAAATAGTTATTTGCATTTTTTATGTAGGACTAACCATAAGCGAGATATAAGATTGAAAATAATTAATATTTAAAAAAGAAGTGCTTTAACAGAAAATGTCTTGTGATTTAAAATACACTTAATTTATTAGGTCCAATACTTTATTAAAAAAAAAAGGGGGTGACATATAAGTCACTGAAGTCTTCAGAGTCGATTTTAAATGCTGCATTTTCGTCTTCGTCTCAAACATTGAAAACTGAATTACATTTTTGTTCTGAAACGGTAACAGTTTTTACTTTGGTTTTTTGCTTATATCTCGAAAACAGTTACTCCTATCAATTTTTATCTTTTTTTCAAAATTAAAGCTGATAACATTTCCTACAAAATAGTTATTTGCATTTTTCTTGTAGGACCAACCATAAACGAGTTATAGAGTTGGATATAAATAATATTTAACAAAAATTTGCTTTAAAATAAAATGTTTGAAAAACTGAAATTAAACTAATTTAATTGTGTCTAACACTTTAGTAGAGGAAAAAGGAAAAGACATAAAAGTCACTAAAGGTTTCAGAGTTGTCTTTAGTTGTCATATTAATAACAATAACATTAATAATAATAATATTAATAGTACTAAATTTGCTTATATGCAAACGCTTAATTAAGGTAACAGTGTTTTGGTTTCTTGCTTATATCTCGAAAACAGTTACTCCTATCAATTTTTATCTTATTACTAAAATTCAAGCTGATAAAATTTCTTACAAAATAGTTATTTGCATTTTTCATGTAGGACTAACCATAAGCGAGATATATGATTGAAAATAATTAATATTTAAAAAAAAAGTGCTTTAACAGAAAATGTCTTGTGATTTAAAATACACTTAATTTATTGGGTCCAATACTTTTTTTTAGAAAAAGGAAGTGACATAAAAGTCACTGAAGTCTTCAGAGTCGTTTTTAAATGCTGCAGTTTCGTCTTCGTCTCAAACATTGAAAACTGAATTACATTTTTGTTCAGTAACAGTCACAGTTTTCTTATTGGTTTTTTGCTTATATCTCGAAAACAGTTACTCCTATCAATTTTTATCTTTCTGTCAAAATTAAAGCTGATAAAATTTCCTACAAAATAGTTATTTGCATTTTTCTTGTAGGACCAACCATAAACGAGTTATAGAGTTGGATATAAATAATATTTAACAAAAATTTGCTTTAAAATAAAATGTTTGAAAAACTGAAATTAAACTAATTTAATTGTGTCTAACACTTTAGTAGAGGAAAAAGGAAAAGACATAAAAGTCACTAAAGGTTTCAGAGTTGTCTTTAGTTGTCATATTAATAACAATAACATTAATAATAATAATACTAATAGTACTAAATTTGCTTATATGCAAACGCTTAATTAAGGTAACAGTGTTTTGGTTTCTTGCTTATATCTCGAAAACAGTTACTCCTATCAATTTTTATCTTTTTACTAAAATTCAAGCTGATAAAATTTCTTACAAAATAGTTATTTGCATTTTTCATGTAGGACTAACCATAAGCGAGATATATGACTGAAAATAATTAATATTTAAAAAAAAAGTGCTTTAACAGAAAATGTCTTGTGATTTAAAATACACTTAATTTATTGGATCCAATACTTTTTTTTTAGAAAAAGGAAGTGACATAAAAGTCACTGAAGTCTTCAGAGTCGTTTTTAAATGCTGCAGTTTCGTCTTCGTCTCAAACATTGAAAACTGAATTACATTTTTGTTCAGTAACAGTCACAGTTTTCTTATTGGTTTTTTGCTTATATCTCGAAAACAGTTACTCCTATCAATTTTTATCTTTCTGTCAAAATTAAAGCTGATAAAATTTCCTACAAAATAGATATTTGCATTTTTCTTGTAGGATCAACCATAAGCGAGTTATAGAGTTGGATATAAATAATATTTAACAAAAATTTGCTTTAAAATAAAATGTTTGAAAAACTGAAATTAAACTAATTTAATTGTGTCTAACACTTTAGTAGAGGAAAAAGAAGAAGACATAAAAGTCACTAAAGGTTTCAAAGTTGTCTTTAATCGTCATATTAATAGCAATAACATTAATAATAATAATACTAATAGTACTAAATTTGCTTATATGCAAACGCTTAATTAAGGTAACAGTGTTTTGGTTTCTTGCTCATCTCTCGAAAACAGTTACTCCTATCAATTTTTATCTTTCTTTCAAAATTAAAGCTGATAACATTTCCTACAAAATAGTTATTTGCATTTTTCTTGTGGGACCAACCATAAGCGAGTTATAAAGTTGGATATAAATAATATTTAACAAAAACTTGCTTAAAAATAAAATGTTTGAAATACTGAAATAAACTAAATTAATTGTGTCTAACACTTTAGTAGAGAAAAAAGAAAAAGACATAAAAGTCACCAAAGTCTTCAGAATCGTTTTTAGTCGTCATATTAATAACAATAACATTAATAATAATAATACTAATAGTACTAAATCTGCTTATATGCAAGCGCTTTGTTAAGGTAACAGTTTTTTGGTTTCTTGCTTATATCTCGAAAACAGTTACTCCTATGAATTTTTGTCTTTTTTTCAAAATTAAAGCTGATAAAATTTCCTACAAAATAGTTATTTGCATTTTTCTTGTAGGACCAACCATAAGCGAGTTATAGAGTTAGATATAAATAATTTTTAACAAAAATTTGCTTTAAAATAAAATGTTTAAAATACTGAAATTAAACTAATTTAATTGTGTCTAACACTTTAGTAGAGGAAAAAGGAAAAGACATAAAAGTCACTAAAGGTTTCAGAGTTGTCTTTAGTTGTCATATTAATAACAATAACATTAATAAGAATAATACTAATAGTACTAAATTTGCTTATATGCAAACGCTTAATTAAGGTAACAGTGTTTTGGTTTCTTGCATATATCTCGAAAACAGTTACTCCTATCAATTTTTATCTTTTTACTAAAATTCAAGCTGATAAAATTTCCTATAAAATAGTTATTTGCATTTTTTATGTAGGACTAACCATAAGCGAGATATATGATTGAAAATAATTAATATTTAAAAAAAAAGTGCTTTAACAGAAAATGTCTTGTGATTTAAAATACACTTAATTTATTGGGTCCAATACTTTATTAGAAGAAAAAGGAAGTGACATAAAAGTCACTGAAGTCTTCAGAGTCGTTTTTAAATGCTGCAGTTTCGTCTTCGTCTCAAACATTGAAAACTGAATTACATTTTTGTTCAGTAACAGTCACAGTTTTCTTATTGGTTTTTTGCTTATATCTCGAAACCAGTTACTCCTATCAATTTTTATCTTTCTGTCAAAATTAAAGCTGATAAAATTTCCTACAAAATAGTTATTTGCATTTTTCTTGTAGGACCAACCATAAGCGAGTTATAGAGTTGGATATAAATAATATTTAACAAAAATTTGCTTTAAAATAAAATGTTTGAAAAACTGAAATTAAACTAATTTAATTGTGTCTAACACTTTAGTTGAGGAAAAAGAAGAAGACATAAAAGTCACTAAAGGTTTCAAAGTTGTCTTTAATCGTCATATTAATAACAATAACATTAATAATAATAATACTAATAGTACTAAATTTGCTTATATGCAAACGCTTAATTAAGGTAACAGTGTTTTGGTTTCTTGCTCATATCTCGAAAACAGTTACTCCTATCAATTTTTATCTTTACTTCAAAATTAAAGCTGATAACATTTCCTACAAAATATTTATTTGCATTTTTCTTGTAGGACCAACCATAAGCGAGTTATAAAGTTGGATATAAATAATATTTAACAAAAACTTGCTTAAAAACAAAATGTTTGAAATACTGAAATTAAACTAAATTAATTGTGTCTAACACTTTAGTAGAGAAAAAAGAAAAAGACATAAAAGTCACCAAAGTCTTCAGAATTGTTTTTAGTCGTCATATTAATAACAATAACATTAATAATAATAATACTAATAGTACTAAATCCGCTTATATGCAAGCGCTTTATTAAGGTAACAGTTTTTTGGTTTCTTGCTTATATCTCGAAAACAGTTACTCCTATGAATTTTTGTCTTTCTTTCAAAATTAAAGCTGATAAAATATTCTACAAAATAGTTATTTGCATTTTTCTTGTAGGACCAACCATAAGCGAGTTATAGAGTTGGATATAAATAATATTTAACAAAAATTTGCTTTAAAATAAAATGTTTGAAAAACTGAAATTAAACTAATTTAACTGTGTCTAACACTTTAGTAGAGAAAAAAGGAAAAGACATAAAAGTCACTAAAGGTTTCAGAGTTGTCTTTAGTTGTCATATTAATAACAATAACATTAATAATAATAATACTAATAGTACTAAATTTGCTTATATGCAAACGCTTAATTAAGGTAACAGTGTTTTGGTTTCTTGCTTATATCTCGAAAACAGTTACTCCTATCAATTTTTATCTTTTTACTAAAATTCAAGCTGATAAAATTTCCTACAAAATAGTTATTTGCATTTTTTATGTAGGACTAACCATAAGCGAGATATAAGATTGAAAATAATTAATATTTAAAAAAGAAGTGCTTTAACAGAAAATGTCTTGTGATTTAAAATACACTTAATTTATTGGGTCCAATACTTTATTAGAAGAAAAAGGAAGTGACATAAAAGTCACTGAAGTCTTCAGAGTCGTTTTTAAATGCTGCAGTTTCGTCTTCGTCTCAAACATTGAAAACCGAATTACATTTTTGTTCAGTAACAGTCACAGTTTTCTTATTGGTTTTTTGCTTATATCTCGAAAACAGTTACTCCTATCAATTTTTATCTTTCTTTCAAAATTAAAGCTGATAAAATTTCCTACAAAATAGTTATTTGCATTTTCCTTGTAGGACCAACCATAAGCGAGTTATAGAGTTGGATATAAATAATATTTAACAAAAATTTGCTTTAAAATAAAATGTTTGAAAAACTGAAATTAAACTAATTTAATTGTGTCTAACACTTTAGTAGAGGAAAAAGAAGACGACATAAAAGTCACTAAAGGTTTCAAAGTTGTCTTTAATCGTCATATTAATAACAATAACATTAATAATAATAATACTAATAGAACTAAATTTGCTTATATGCAAACGCTTAATTAAGGTAACAGTGTTTTGGTTTCTTGCTCATATCTCGAAAACAGTTACTCCTATCAATTTTTATTTTTTTACTAAAATTCAAGCTGATAAAATTTCCTACAAAATAGTTATTTGCATTTTTTATGTAGGACTAACCATAAGCGAGATATAAGATTGAAAATAATTAATATTTAAAAAAAAGTGCTTTAACAGAAAATGTCTTGTGATTTAAAATACACTTAATTTATTAGGTCCAATACTTTATTAGAAAAAAAAGGGGGTGACATATAAGTCACTGAAGTCTTCAGAGTCGATTTTAAATGCTGCATTTTCGTCTTCGTCTCAAACATTGAAAACTAAATTACATTTTTGTTCTGAAACGGTAACAGTTTTTACTTTGGTTTTTTGCTTATATCTCGAAAACAGTTACTCCTATCAATTTTTATCTTTTTTTCAAAATTAAAGCTGATAATATTTCCTACAAAATAGTTATTTGCATTTTTCTTGTAGGACCAACCATAAGCGAGTTATAAAGTTGGATATAAATAATATTTAACAAAAACTTGCTTAAAAATAAAATGTTTGAAATACTGAAATTAAACTAAATTAATTGTGTCTAACACTTTAGAAGAGAAAAAAGAAAAAGACATAAAAGTCACCAAAGTCTTCAGAATCGTTTTTAGTCGTCATATTAATAACAATAACATTAATAATAATAATACTAACAGTACTAAATCTGCTTATATGCAAGCGCTTTATTAAGGTAACAGTTTTTTGGTTTCTTGCTTATATCTCGAAAACAGTTACTCCTATGAATTTTTGTCTTTCTTTCAAAATTAAAGCTGATAAAATATTCTACAAAATAGTTATTTGCATTTTTCTTGTAGAACCAACCATAAGCGAGTTATAGAGTTGGATATAAATAATATATAACAAAAATTTGCTTTAAAATAAAATGTTTGAAAAACTGAAATTAAACTAATTTAACTGTGTCTAACACTTTAGTAGAGGAAAAAGGAAAAGACATAAAAGTCACTAAAGATTTCAGAGTTGTCTTTAGTTGTCATATTAATAACAATAACATTAATAATAATAATACTAATAGTACTAAATTTGCTTATATGCTAACGCTTAATTAAGGTAACAGTGTTTTGGTTTCTTGCTTATATCTCGAAAACAGTTACTCCTATCAATTTTTATCTTTTCACTAAAATTCAAGCTGATAAAATTTCCTACAAAATAGTTATTTGCATTTTTCATGTAGGACTAACCATAAGCGAGATATAAGTTTGAAAATAATTAATATTTAAAAAAAAAGTGCTTTAACAGAAAATGTCTTGTGATTTAAAATACACTTAATTTATTAGGTCCAATACTTTATTAGAAGAAAAAGGGGGTGACATATAAGTCACTGAAGTCTTCAGAGTCGATTGTAAATGCTGCATTTTCGTCTTCGTCTCAAACATTGAAAACTGAATTACATTTTTGTTCTGAAACGGTAACAGTTTTCACTTTGGTTTTTTGCTTATGTCTCGAAAACAATTACTCCTATCAGTTTTTATCTTTTTTTCAAAATAAAGCTGATAAAATTTCCTACAAAATAGTTATTTGCATTTTTCTTGTAGGACCAACCATCAGCGAGTTATAAAGTTGGATATAAATAATATTTAACAAAAACTTGCTTAAAAATTAAATGTTTGAAATACTGAAATTAAACAAAATTAATTGTGTCTAACACTTTAGTAGAGAAAAAAGAAAAAGACATAAAAGTTACCAAAGTCTTCAGAATCGTTTTATTAATAATAATAATTTTATTAATAATAATACTATTAGTATTATTATTATTAATGTTATTGTTTTTAATATGACGACTAAAAACGATTCTGAAGACTTTGGTAACTTTTATGTCTTTTTCTTTTTTCTCTACTAAAGTGTTAGACACAATTAATTTAGTTTAATTTCAGTATTTCAAACATTTAATTTTTAAGCAAGTTTTTGTTAAATATTATTTATATCCAACTTTATAACTCGCTGATGGTTGGTCCTACAAGAAAAATGCAAATAACTATTTTGTAGGAAATTTTATCAGCTTTATTTAAAAAAAAAATAAAAACTGATAGGAGTAATTGTTTTCGAGATATAAGCAAAAAACCAAAGTGAAAACTGTTACCGTTTCAGAACAAAAATGTAATTCAGTTTTCAATGTTTGAGACGAAGACGAAAATGCAGCATTTACAATCGACTCTGAAGACTTCAGTGACTTATATGTCACCCCCTTTTTCTTCTAATAAAGTATTGGACCTAATAAATTAAGTGTATTTTAAATCACAAGACATTTTCTGTTAAAGCACTTTTTTTTTAAATATTAATTATTTTCAAACTTATATCTCGCTTATGGTTAGTCCTACATGAAAAATGCAAATAACTATTTTGTAGGAAATTTTATCAGCTTGAATTTTAGTAAAAAGATAAAAATTGATAGAAGTAACTGTTTTCGAGATATAAGCAAGAAACCAAAACACTGTTACCTTAATTAAGCGTTTGCATATAAGCAAATTTAGTACTATTAGTATAATTATTAATGTTATTGTTATTAATATGACAACTAAAGACAACTCTGAAACCTTTAGTGATTTTTATGTCTTTTCTTTTTTCCTCTAGTAAAGTGTTAGACACAGTTAAATTAGTTTAATTTCAGTTTTTCAAACATTTTATTTTAAAGCAAATTTTTGTTATATATTATTTATATCCAACTCTATAACTCGCTTATGGTTGGTCCTACAAGAAAAATGCAAATAACTATTTTGTAGAATATTTTATCAGCTTTAATTTTGAAAGAAAGACAAAAATTCATAGGAGTAACTGTTTTCGAGATATAAGCAAGAAACCAAAAAACTGTTACCTTAATAAAGCGCTTGCATATAAGCAGATTTAGTACTGTTAGTATTATTATTATTAATGTTATTGTTATTAATATGACGACTAAAAACGATTCTGAAAACTTTGGTGACTTTTATGTCTTTTTCTTTTTTCTCTACTAAAGTGTTAGACACAATTAATTTAGTTTAATTTCAGTATTTCAAACATTTTATTTTTAAGCAAGTTTTTGTTAAATATTATTTATATCCAACTTTATAACTCGCTTATGGTTGGTCCTACAAGAAAAATGCAAATAACTATTTTGTAGGAAATGTTATCAGCTTTAATTTTGAAAGAAAGATAAAAATTGATAGGAGTAACTGTTTTCGAGATATAAGCAAAAAACCAAAGTAAAAACTGTTACCGTTTCAGAACAAAAATGTAATTCAGTTTTCAATGTTTGAGACGAAGACGAAAATGCATCATTTAAAATCGACTCTGAAGACTTCAGTGACTTATATGTCACCCCCTTTTTTTTCTAATAAAGTATTGAACCTAATAAATTAAGTGTATTTTAAATCACAAGACATTTTCTGTTAAAGCACTTCTTTTTTAAATATTAATTATTTTCAATTTTATATCTCGCTTATGGTTAGTCTTACATAAAAAATGCACATAACTATTTTGTAGGAAATTTTATCAGCTTGAATTTTAGTAAAAAGATAAAAATTGATAGGAGTAACTGTTTTCGAGATATGAGCAAGAAACCAAAATGTGACGGGCCAAATTGGCCCTCCTTAATTAACGCGGGTCACGACCCTCCCGGGGTACCAACGGAAAAGGAACAGACAGGCAATGTAACATTTATGAACACGTGCGAGATTACTAAAAATCACGGGAAATTAAAACAAAGCCCAACAAAATAAGTACGCAAAGTCAAACGTCTGGGGCACATCCAGGCCAAGTAAATTGAATGGTAGATAACTAAAATGCATTAAAATGCACCCTCCAAAAGTTAAAAACAATACCGAATAAAAATCCGTCTGGGGCACGAGAAAGGAAGCACAGGGCAACACCAACAGGAAATTCACCAACTTACTTAACCTCGGGGTTGACCAAATTTACAATCAATAAGGGTTGAGTAGGGGACCGAAGTAACGAGTAAAATTAAAACAAAAATCAAATCAGTCTTACGCCGAGTTTTTTCGAAGTAAGAAGTACCGAGCGGTTTCAGTACTGCCCTACCGTTCTCAAAAGATCCTATGGTGATCAATTGTTTTAAGTGACAATTGTGTTGCATTGTGAAAAAACCCTAAGTGCCCTGATTTTGGAATTAGTTCATCGAGGCAACATCGCATGATGCATTGTGAGTTTTGGTCAATTTGAATTCTCTTTACTCCGAGCATGGATCGTTATCAGCTCTTTCGTATTTTGGTTTATGCTTTGTCGGACTTTGTTGTGATATTTTTCCATGTTTATGAGACAGAACAGACTCAGTATTAATTACCAGTCAGGAAAATATACGGTGAACACTAGCGGGTGGTTTGCGAAACAATAGATGTTAAAGATAGGTAAACTGTTTCTTTTCTCGAGGTGGCCAGAGTTTCTCACGTTGTTCGACATGGACCTTGTTGTAAAAATTATTATAAGTACCTGCCGAACGTTTTGGGGTTGTGAATTACGTAACAAAGGCGGCGGACGCTACCTGTTTATTTGAACGATTCGAACGCCGTTGCGAATGATAAATGAACGAAACTTTGTTGGATTTTTAAAGACTAAATAAACGTTAAGTACTATAATTGTTAGAACTAGAAGTAAATTAGGGTTATATGTGGTATTCGGTAAATTCATGTGCTCAATTCGGTGACGGGTATTTGGTGAATCAATCCAGGACCGTTTCCATAAGAGATGGCGATTCCCAATAGATTTAGTATTTGTCTCCTTAATGCAAGCATACTTATTACTTTTTGTACTTTTCAAATATGTTAATTAAACTATTTATTAATGAGTACGTCTTTAATGTGTCTGCCTCAATCTTTCCCAAATAATTGTTTCCGCAACATAGCCGGAAGACCTACCTCAAATAAATGTTTTTCGCTCTGGTGGCGGCTACCACTCGGCCCCGAATTATTAAACTTAATCATAGTTTAATTACCCGCCACAGACGAAATGGCGCAGTCAGTAGGATTCACAGTTATGTTTGGGAGAATTTTTCAAAAATAAAGAAAATTCTTACATGAAAAATCTAGTGGAAAAAGAAATAATTGAAAAACTAGGTCACAGCACGTTTGTCGTCAAAAGTTTAAAAATAAGCAAGGAGATCAGAGGTTGTGTCGAATCTTAGATAAGAGAGTGATGAGTATTTATTTCATTTGGCACTTTGGAAACTCGGTATTAATGCGTTATCATTATCACTATCACGCCGAAATTTTTATCAAAGGTTCTTTTATAAAATAATTGTGGCTTAATTGCATCTTTATTTTGAAAAACGGCTGTTTATAAAAATAAAAGAAAACTTGGGTATGGAAAATAAAGTGAATAATTCGTATTTTTTTTTAAGTTAGTTAAAAAAAAAAAAAAAAAAAACAAGGGTTCCATTTCAATAATTTGACAATTAATAATAGATTAAGTTAGGTTCAGATCATAAATTAAAAACCTAGCCATGTAGACTCTAAATTTCTCCATTGTAAAAGATCTATTTTTGAGATAAGATAATTAGTTGCAGGATGGATTACTAAATCATACACAAGTAAAGTGTTCTAATTATTTACTAAAATAAAAAAATAAAAATATAACATATATATATATATATATATATATATATATATATATCAATATAAACAATTATTGTGGAGTACGATTCCTCACAAATAATATGATCAGGCCATCAAAGTCATAATCCACGCCAACGGCCAGATCTCCTTCAACAAAAAAAATCCAAGAAGGCCTGGCTTGGTGGGAGTGATGCTGGCCACCAGCGGATGTGTATTCGGGTTACAAAGTCAAAGGTCCCCGCAGGGATTCTACTTAGAATATTGTCGACCGTGTTATCGGCCAATCCGGCATAATTATGAACCAAATTCATATCATAGTCCCCGTAGTAACCGGCGGGTTGTGCTAGAACAATAGGGAGAAACATTAATAAAAAAAAAAAAAAAAAAAATTATAATAAATAAATAAAATAATTAAATAAATAAATAAATTATTATCTCAGTGAAAAAAAAAAAAAAAAAACGGGCAGTCACGTTAGGTAATGTGGAAGAAGGTCAGTACAACAAGAATTAATAATTAAGGGTAGTAATGAAAAGTTCAAATTGCGTGAGGATAGTAATGAAAAATTTAAATTTCATAACAATGGTCAAGAGAACATGTCAATAACGGAAGAACGGCGCGAGAAAAGAGCAATTTAAAATATCAATTGTAAATTAGTAAACACAAAATCAGCATAAAGTACAAAGGTCAATTGAAATCGAAACCAAATTGCAACGAGGGTAAAGCAAAAAGAAAATAATTTCGAATCAGTTTTTACAAAAGAAAACAAGGAAACGAATAACGCGTGCCGTTTCCTTGCCTGTAGGTACCGTAAATTAGACGGCACAGGTAGTCATTCATAAACGGGTGAGCAAGACAGGACGATTTGCTAAGGCGACTAAACAAGGAGAAGAAATTCTTCAACGGTCAAGTAAGAAAAGACCCCTACTGCGAGAACATCAGGTCAAAAGAGGGTGCATCGCGCGTAAACAAAAATTATTCAATATTAATTGAAAAACACTTCGTCACCAAAGCGGTTCATTTTTCGATAATCAAGAATTAGGATGCCTGACAATCCACCACCACCACCACCACCACCAGGAAACCAACTAAGGAATGCACTAGGGTTATCAACTGCTGCGACGCAATTAATACCTAATTATTCGGGTGAAGACTCGGTACGGACGTTTTTGAGCTATGTCGAAGATGTCTCGGAGCTGGAGGGATGGAACGAGGTGCAAAAAGTCAAAGTGGCACGTCTTAAATTGCAAGGACCCGCTCGGAGATTAGTTGAATGGAATGAGGAATTGAAAAGTCCCGCTTGCACTTGGATTCAATTAAAAAATGCATTGATTCAAAGATTTGAGAAAAAGGTGATGCCTGTAGAACAACTCCATCGGTTCCGCTCATGTACTCAACGGGAAGGGGAATCGGTGACCGAATTTGCAGAAAGATTGCAAATGTTAGGAGCTGCAACTATGAAGAAAACAGCTGATCCGAATCGAAATGAGTGGATTAGGGCACAACTTCTAGAGGAATGCTTAGTACAATTCTTAGAGGGATTGAACACAGCAATTCAGTACAAAGTAATGTCATCCGCTCCAAGGACGTTCGAAGAAGCCGTGGAAATCGCGCTGCGAGAGGAACAAATTGCCACCAGGTTACGAAGAAAAACTCTACAGAGAGCAATCGACGCCGAAGAAAGCAAATTCCAGGACACACAGGAAAACATCCAACCCAGACAACAACGACAATTTGCAAACACATCAAAATTTAACAGCAATCAACAATCAGAAAATTTTAAATGTTGGGGTTGTGGTCAAAAAGGACATACGCGCGCGAATTGCAAAAATTGTTTCGAATGCGGTAAATCCGGTCACATGCAGCGCGACTGTTTTATATTCAAGCGTAAACAGGCAGGTCAAAGAACCCATGGTGGGCCTCAAAACAAGGCAAATTTAAACGGGAACAGGGCTGTCTCCAAGAATTGGGGGGCAGCCCGCAATTAAATTTAACAAAAACAAGTACAACGTCCCAAAACCTCGTTTGTCACATTATGTTAAGTTCAAAATTCAATTCAATTTCATTAAACATCGAGGGAACCATCGTAAAAGCATTAATCGACACCGGCTCGGACATATCATTGGTTAAATACTCGGAATTAAACAGCAACCAAAGACAGCGAATTACGGAGAGCGACTTAATCTTGCGGGATGTTCAAGGAACAACAATTAAGAATATCGGAAAAGTGAAATTAACTGTTAAAATTGGGAAAACGAAGAGAGCAATTCATCAGTTTATAGCAGTAGGCGACGAAATGAGATTTCGGGGAACATTGTTACTCGGACTAGACTTTTTACATAGATTCGAGGTTTTCATTTGTTGGTCTGAAAAGACAAATCGAAAAGGAAGATGCATCAAAGAAAATTGAGGCGTCACACCTGCAGGTAGTTCAAAAAGAAGAGAAAGAAAAAAGCCTGATCACTAATGAGAGTGAAGGACAAGGAGACTTCCCAGGGGAAGTGGAACAACCAGATGAAGGAAAGCATCCTCAGAGTCATACGGGCCCTAAGGCAGGGAGAATTGACCCGAAGGAGACCTTCATGGAAGGAAGTTGTAACAATGAAGACGGAGAGCATTCCCAGAGTCATACGGACCCTACGGCAGGGGGAATTGGCCCGCAGAATACCGTCATCAGCTCGCAGGAGATGAATATAAACAGAAAAGAGGGAAAACAGTGCGTATACGTAGAAGATGGGAGAAAAAAAAAAGAAATGAGAAAAGAAACGGAAGGAGGTGGTACCACCAAAGCGGATAACGAGGTTATCGAGGGAACAGAGGTGTGGAACGCGAAATACGTAACCGACCCAACATGTAAATCTTTTGCCAATAAGGGCCCAAAATTGAAAAAGGATGAACAGGGTCTAACAGATCGAAAGATCTTTTGTCAAGATAATAAGGACAACGCGATAAAAGACCAACAAAAGAGGAGAGAAGATAGAACAACAAAAGTAAAACTGAGCGAAGAATTGCAGATCCCGGCAAGATGTAGAGCAATTTGTGCTGGAAAAATAGAATAACATGTTCAAGGAGATATCTTATTGAGACATACCAGCATCAACATCAAGGATTATTAACAGCAAGAACAATTAGTTACAATCAAGAAACAATTTTCGCACAAATTATGAATGTGTCCAATCAACCTATTAAAATGCAAAAAGGGGAAGTAATAGGAATAGCTCAAGTGATAGAAACAACAGCAAAGAAAATCGAACAAGACCATCAAGTAAGAAGCGTCCAAGCGGAGCCTGCAGAATTAGAGAAACTATTAACAATTATTAATTATCCCAAGCAAGACCCAAACATGTGCAAAGAATTTGAAAAATTAATCAAGGAATATTATGATATATTTCGAGCACCAGATCAAAGATTAACGTGCACAACGGAAGTGAATCATCGGTTAATTACCGAAAATGTGCCACCTATATCAAAACGACCGTATTGTGTCCCGTTTCATCGAAAGGAAATCTTGGATAAGCAAATTCAAACGTTACTAGACAATGACATCATACAAGAAAGTTCATCACCTTGGTCAGCACCAGTAATCTTATTAGAAAAGAAAAGGCATCCCGGAGAAGATCCAGAGTTTCGACTCTGCATAGATTATCGTGAATTAAATAAAATTACCAAACCGGACTTCTTCCCGTTACCAATACTTCAAGAAACAATTGATCAATTATCAGGAGCGTCGTTATTTTCAATCATGGACATGGTCAGTGGATATTTTCAAGTGGAATTACACCCGGATTATAGAGAAATAAGTGCCTTTAGTACACCAACAGGACACTACGAATTTAAAAAGGATGGCCATGGGTCTTAGAAACGCACCAAGCACGTGGCAACGACTCATGTATTCAGTTTTCTCTGGACTCATAGGTTTAGAATGTTTGGTCTACCTGGATGACGTCATCGTATTCAGTTCATCAGACTACAAAGAACATCTGGAAAGACTGAAAAGTGTTTTTGATAGATTGAGGCAAGTGAATCTCAAGCTAAAGCCAACCAAATGTAATTTCCTGATGAGAGAAGCCAAATATTTAGGCCACATAATTTCATCAGGAGGAGTACCAGTGCTTTCCATGTTCAGTGCGGAAGAGATGGAAAAATTGGCAGAGTCAACAATGGAAAAGATGTGGGGTTGGTTCAGCTGAATCGGAAATATAACAAGTGGACTGTTAGGATTATGCTTAAGCTGGAGGACACTGAAGTGCTTATAAATGCAATCACGATCCATCGGACACACGGATGGTCCTATAAGCTGCTGGCCAGATTTTGGGACAGTCTGACGTTGTGGTTTCTTTATATGAAACACAAAAAGGAAGTAGCACGCAAGTTTGGCCCACACACAGAAAATCTTTTCGCACAACCATCAGCCCAAGTCAGGAAATGGAAATGGTTAACCTTAGTAAATCGGAGCCGTGTCTTGAGTCAGTAGTGACACAAAGTGTTTATCCGGAATTAACGGAGCAAGCAAACCGAAAGGTAACCTTTGAGGATTCCCACTCTAAGTTCATACCCGGAATTTAGATTGCAATACTATTGTAGCAATAAAGTCCAACAAAGTGAAACAAGTTCATTAGTAAATAGTAATAGGTTTTGGGGTAAAGATGATCTTGAATTGAGTGACAGCTTACAATCATCACGCCCAAGTCCAAGGAGAACAATTAATACAACCGGATTGGTACCCTGTTCTACAACCGTCGCCCGAGCATCCTTGGCTTATATACGTATCAGCGCAAGCTCTGGGCGCAACAATCCCACCGGGACCCTGGAGCGTGACATGGGAAAACCAGGAATCCAAAGGATGGGGAATGTCAATGGCACAAAACTTACCAATTACCATAGCATTGAATTGTGGGGTCAATTATAAAATCTATGCTTCACAACCAATTCCACACACCGCGAACACGGCGTACACACGGTCAGTGCACTACTATCCAAATTGTCCAAGCTCGAACGAAATCACGGAAAACAACATCCAGAAGATCATCAGCCAAGTAACATGGGTGCTCCCAATGCTAGCCATACTGACCTTCCTATTCTTATTAATTTGCATGATCACCACGCGTAATCTTCGCAGAATCAAACGGCAACAAAAAAACCTGGCACTCATTCCAAGTTACCAGCATTTTTCCCAAGGGACCCTCACCTCACAAGGGTCAGGCCAAACAACACAGATCAACCCAAACTATGACGTACCAAAACAACCACCAAAGCCAGTATTTACGTGGAAGGAAGAGACTCAACAACAACACCCAGAGAAAACCGGTACAACCGCACGAAAAGCAAAGGCGTCCTATCGCCTTTCCACCATCCAGGAAGAAGACAGTGCCTATGAGGAAGTTTTAGTGCTTGTATGAAAAGTGAATAGTGCCAAGAGTGCGCGTAATTATTGTCCGTCATACCTAATTGTCAATTAGAACTAAGAACACCTAAAATTTTCTCCAGGGATAGGTTAGTAACAGTTAAAAATTAGTATCACATGTTTACAATTGGGTTATTCCCAGGAGGAAAATTCGGGGTTAGGATAAGTTAAGGTAGTTGAAAAGACATGGGTTATTAAAACCCATGCTTTTCTTGTGAGAGGGGAGTGGTTGTGACGGGCCAAATTGGCCCTCCTTAATTAACGCGGGTCACGACCCTCCCGGGGTACCAACGGAAAAGGAACAGACAGGCAATGTAACATTTATGAACACGTGCGAGATTACTAAAAATCACGGGAAATTAAAACAAAGCCCAACAAAATAAGTACGCAAAGTCAAACGTCTGGGGCACATCCAGGCCAAGTAAATTGAATGGTAGATAACTAAAATGCATTAAAATGCACCCTCCAAAAGTTAAAAACAATACCGAATAAAAATCCGTCTGGGGCACGAGAAAGGAAGCACAGGGCAACACCAACAGGAAATTCACCAACTTACTTAACCTCGGGGTTGACCAAATTTACAATCAATAAGGGTTGAGTAGGGGACCGAAGTAACGAGTAAAATTAAAACAAAAATCAAATCAGTCTTACGCCGAGTTTTTTCGAAGTAAGAAGTACCGAGCGGTTTCAGTACTGCCCTACCGTTCTCAAAAGATCCTATGGTGATCAATTGTTTTAAGTGACAATTGTGTTGCATTGTGAAAAAACCCTAAGTGCCCTGATTTTGGAATTAGTTCATCGAGGCAACATCGCATGATGCATTGTGAGTTTTGGTCAATTTGAATTCTCTTTACTCCGAGCATGGATCGTTATCAGCTCTTTCGTATTTTGGTTTATGCTTTGTCGGACTTTGTTGTGATATTTTTCCATGTTTATGAGACAGAACAGACTCAGTATTAATTACCAGTCAGGAAAATATACGGTGAACACTAGCGGGTGGTTTGCGAAACAATAGATGTTAAAGATAGGTAAACTGTTTCTTTTCTCGAGGTGGCCAGAGTTTCTCACGTTGTTCGACATGGACCTTGTTGTAAAAATTATTATAAGTACCTGCCGAACGTTTTGGGGTTGTGAATTACGTAACAAAGGCGGCGGACGCTACCTGTTTATTTGAACGATTCGAACGCCGTTGCGAATGATAAATGAACGAAACTTTGTTGGATTTTTAAAGACTAAATAAACGTTAAGTACTATAATTGTTAGAACTAGAAGTAAATTAGGGTTATATGTGGTATTCGGTAAATTCATGTGCTCAATTCGGTGACGGGTATTTGGTGAATCAATCCAGGACCGTTTCCATAAGAGATGGCGATTCCCAATAGATTTAGTATTTGTCTCCTTAATGCAAGCATACTTATTACTTTTTGTACTTTTCAAATATGTTAATTAAACTATTTATTAATGAGTACGTCTTTAATGTGTCTGCCTCAATCTTTCCCAAATAATTGTTTCCGCAACATAGCCGGAAGACCTACCTCAAATAAATGTTTTTCGCTCTGGTGGCGGCTACCACTCGGCCCCGAATTATTAAACTTAATCATAGTTTAATTACCCGCCACAAAAACACTGTTACCTTAATTAAGCGTTTGCATATAAGCAAATTTAGTACTATTAGTATTATTATTATTAATGCTATTGTTATTAATATGACAACTAAAGACAACTCTGAAACCTTTAGTGACTTTTATGTCTTTTCCTTTTTTCTCTACTAAAGTGTTAGACACAGTTAAATTAGTTTAATTTCAGTTTTTCAAACACTTTATTTTAAAGCAAATTTTTGTTAAATATTATTTATATCCAACTCTATAACTCGCTTATGGTTGGTCCTACAAGAAAAATGCAAATAACTATTCTGTAGAATATTTTATCAGCTTTAATTTTGAAAGAAAGACAAAAATTCATAGGAGTAACTGTTTTCGAGATATAAGCAAGAAACCAAAAAACTGTTACCTTAATAAAGCGCTTGCATATAAGCAGATTTAGTACTATTAGTATTATTATTATTAATGTTATTGTTATTAATATGACTACTAAAAACGATTTTGAAGACTTTGGTGACTTTTATGTCCTTTTCTTTTTTCTCTACTAAAGTGTTAGACACAATTAATTTAGTTTAATTTCAGTATTTCAAACATTTTATTTTTAAGCAAGTTTTTGTTACATATTATTTATATCCAACTTTATAACTCGCTTATGGTTGGTCCTACAAGAAAAATGCAAATAACTATTTTGTAGGAAATGTTATCAGCTTTAATTTTGAAAAAAAGATAAAAATTGATAGGAGTAACTGTTTTCGAGATATAAGCAAAAAACCAAAGTAAAAACTGTTACCGTTTCAGAACAAAAATGTAATTCAGTTTTCAATGTTTGAGACGAAGACGAAAATGCAGCATTTAAAATCGACTCTGAAGACTTCAGTGACTTATATGTCACCCCCTTTTTTTTCTAATAAAGTATTGGACCTAATAAATTAAGTGTATTTTAAATCACAAGACATTTTCTGTTAAAGCACTTCTTTTTTAAATATTAATTATTTTCAATCTTATATCTCGCTTATGGTTAGTCCTACATAAAAAATGCAAATAACTATTTTGTAGGAAATTTTATCAGCTTGAATTTTAGTAAAAAGATAAAAATTGATAGGAGTAACTGTTTTCGAGATATGAGCAAGAAACCAAAACACTGTTACCTTAATTAAGCGTTTGCATATAAGCAAATTTAGTACTATTAGTATTATTATTAATAATGTTATTGTTATTAATATGACGATTAAAGACAACTTTGAAACCTTTAGTGACTTTTATGTCTTCTTCTTTTTCCTCTACTAAAGTGTTAGACACAATTAAATTAGTTTAATTTCAGTTTTTCAAACATTTTATTTTAAAGCAAGTTTTTGTTAAATATTATTTATATCCAACTTTATAACTCGCTTATGGTTGGTCCTACAAGAAAAATGCAAATAACTATTCTGTAGAATATTTTATCAGCTTTAATTTTGAAAGAAAGACAAAAATTCATAGGAGTAACTGTTTTCGAGATATAAGCAAGAAACCAAAAAACTGTTACCTTAATAAAGCGCTTGCATATAAGCAGATTTAGTACTATTAGTATTATTATTATTAATGTTATTGTTATTAATATGACGACTAAAAACGATTCTGAAGACTTTGGTGACTTTTATGTTCTTTTCTTTTTTCTCTACTAAAGTGTTAGACACAATTAATTTAGTTTAATTTCAGTATTTCAAACATTTTATTTTTAAGCAAGTTTTTGTTAAATATTATTTATATCCAACTTTATAACTCGCTTATGGTTGGTCCTACAAGAAAAATGCAAATAACTATTTTGTAGGAAATTTTATCAGCTTTAATTTTGACAAAAAGATAAAAATTGAAAGGAGTAACTGTTTTCGAGATATAAGCAAAAAACCAATAAGAAAACTGTGACTGTTACTGAACAAAAATGTAATTCAGTTTTCAATGTTTGAGACGAAGACGAAACTGCAGCATTTAAAAACGACTCTGAAGACTTCAGTGACTTTTATGTCACTTCCTTTTTCTTCTAATAAAGTATTGGACCCAATAAATTAAGTGTATTTTAAATCACAAGACATTTTCTGTTAAAGCACTTTTTTTTTAAATATTAATTATTTTCAATCATATATCTCGCTTATGGTTAGTCCTACATGAAAAATGCAAATAACTATTTTGTAGGAAATTTTATCAGCTTGAATTTTAGTAAAAAGATAAAAATTGATAGGAGTAACTGTTTTCGAGATATAAGCAAGAAACCAAAACACTGTTACCTTAATTAAGCGTTTGCATATAAGCAAATTTAGTACTATTAGTATTATTATTATTAATGTTATTGTTATTAATATGACAACTAAAGACAACTCTGAAACCTTTAGTGACTTTTATGTCTTTTCCTTTTTCCTCTACTAAAGTGTTAGACACAATTAAATTAGTTTAATTTCAGTTTTTCAAACATTTTATTTTAAAGCAAATTTTTGTTAAAGATTATTTATATCCAACTCTATAACTTGCTTATGGTTGGTCCTACAAGAAAAATGCAAATAACTATTTTGTAGGAAATTTTATCAGCTTTAATTTTGAAAAAAAGACAAAAATTCATAGGAGTAACTGTTTTCGAGATATAAGCAAGAAACCATAAAACTGTTACCTTAATAAAGCGCTTGCATATAAGCAGATTTAGTACTATTAGTATTATTATTATTAATGTTATTGTTATTAATATGACGACTAAAAACGATTCTGAAAACTTTGGTGACTTTTATGTCTTTTTCTTTTTTCTTTACTAAATTGTTAGACACAATTAATTTAGTTTAATTTCAGTATTTCAAACATTTTATTTTTAAGCAAGTTTTTGTTAAATATTATTTATATCCAACTTTATAACTCGCTTATGGTTGGTCCTACAAGAAAAATGCAAATAACTATTTTGTAGGAAATGTTATCAGCTTTAATTTTGAAAGAAAGATAAAAATTGATAGGAGTAACTGTTTTCGAGATATAAGCAAAAAACGAAAGTAAAAACTGTTACCGTTTCAGAACAAAAATGTAATTCAGTTTTCAATGTTTGAGACGAAGACGAAAATGCAGCATTTAAAATTGACTCTGAAGACTTCAGTGACTTATATGTCACCCCCTTTTTTTCTAATAAAGTATTGGACCTAATAAATTAAGTGTATTTTAAATCACAAGACATTTTCTGTTAAAGCACTTCTTTTTTAAATATTAATTATTTTCAATCTTATATCTCGCTTATGGTTAGTCCTACATAAAAAATGCAAATAATTATTTTGTAGGAAATTTTATCAGCTTGAATTTTAGTAAAAAGATAAAAGTTGATAGGAGTAACTGTTTTCGAGATATGAACAAGAAACCAAAACACTGTTACCTTAATTAAGCGTTTGCATATAAGCAAATTTAGTACTATTAGTATTATTATTATTAATGTTATTGTTATTAATATGACGATTAAAGACAACTTTGAAACCTTTAGTGACTTTTATGTCTTCTTCTTTTTTCTCTACTAAAGTGTTAGACACAGTTAAATTAGTTTAATTTCAGTTTTTCAAACATTTTATTTTAAAGCAAATTTTTGTTAAATATTATTTATATCCAACTCTATAACTCGCTTATGGTTGGTCCTACAAGAAAAATGCAAATAACTATTTTGTAGAATATTTTATCAGCTTTAATTTTGAAAGAAAGACAAAAATTCATAGGAGTAACTGTTTTCGAGATATAAGCAAGAAACCAAAAAACTGTTACCTTAATAAAGCGCTTGCATATAAGCAGATTTAGTACTATTAGTATTATTATTATTAATGTTATTGTTATTAATATGACGACTAAAAACGATTCTGAAGACTTTGGTGACTTTTATGTCTTTTTCTTTTTTCTCTACTAAAGTGTTAGACACAATTAATTTAGTTTAATTTCAGTATTTCAAACATTTTATTTTTAAGCAAGTTTTTGTTAAATATTATTTATATCCAACTTTATAACTCGCTTATGGTTGGTCCTACAAGAAAAATGCAAATAACTATTTTGTAGGAAATGTTATCAGCTTTAATTTTGAAAGAAAGATAAAAATTGATAGGAGTAACTGTTTTCGAGATATAAGCAAAAAACAAAAGTAAAAACTGTTACCGTTTCAGAACAAAAATGTAATTCAGTTTTCAATGTTTGAGACGAAGACGAAAATGCAGCATTTAAAATCGACTCTGAAGACTTCAGTGACTTATATGTCACCCCCTTTTTTTCTAATAAAGTATTGGACCTAATAAATTAAGTGTATTTTAAATCACAAGACATTTTCTGTTAAAGCACTTCTTTTTTAAATATTAATTATTTTCAATCTTATATCTCGCTTATGGTTAGTCCTACATAAAAAATGCAAATAACTATTTTGTAGGAAATTTTATCAGCTTGAATTTTAGTAAAAAAATAAAAATTGATAGGAGTAACTGTTTTCGAGATATGAGCAAGAAACCAAAACACTGTTACCTTAATTAAACGTTTGCATATAAGCAAATTTAGTACAATTAGTATTATTATTATTAATGTTATTGTTATTAATATGACGATTAAAGACAACTTTGAAACCTTTAGTGACTTTTATGTCTTCTTCTTTTTCCTCTACTAAAGTGTTAGACACAATTAAATTAGTTTAATTTCAGTTTTTCAAACATTTTATTTTAAAGCAAATTTTTGTTAAATATTATTTATATCCAACTCTATAACTCGCTTATGGTTGGTCCTACAAGAAAAATGTAAATAACTATTTTGTAGGAAATTTTATCAGCTTTAATTTTGACAGAAAGATAAAAATTGATAGGAGTAACTGTTTTCGAGATATAAGCAAAAAACCAATAAGAAAACTGTGACTGTTACTGAACAAAAATGTAATTCAGTTTTCAATGTTTGAGACGAAGACGAAACTGCAGCATTTAAAAACGACTCTGAAGACTTCAGTGACTTTTATGTCACTTCCTTTTTCTTCTAATAAAGTATTGGACCCAATAAATTAAGTGTATTTTAAATCACAAGACATTTTCTGTTAAAGCACTTTTTTTTTAAATATTAATTATTTTCAATCATATATCTCGCTTATGGTTAGTCCTACATGAAAAATGCAAATAACTATTTTGTAGGAAATTTTATCAGCTTGAATTTTAGTAAAAAGATAAAAATTGATAGGAGTAACTGTTTTCGAGATATAAGCAAGAAACCAAAACACTGTTACCTTAATTAAGCGTTTGCATATAAGCAAATTTAGTACTATTAGTATTATTATTATTAATGTTATTGTTATTAATATGACAACTTAAGACAACTCTGAAACCTTTAGTGACTTTTATGTCTTTTCGTTTTTCCTCTACTAAAGTGTTAGACACAATTAAATTAGTTTAATTTCAGTTTTTCAAACATTTTATTTTAAAGCAAATTTTTGTTAAATATTATTTATATCCAACTCTATAACTCGTTTATGGTTGGTCCTACAAGAAAAATGCAAATAACTATTTTGTAGGAAATTTTATCAGCTTTAATTTTGAAAAAAAGACAAAAATTCATAGGAGTAACTGTTTTCGAGATATAAGCAAGAAACCAAAAAACTGTTATCTTAATAAAGCGCTTGCATATAAGCAGATTTAGTACTATTAGTATTATTATTATTAATGTTATTGTTATTAATATGACGACTAAAAACGATTCTGAAGACTTTGGTGACTTTTATGTCTTTTTTTTTTCTCTACTAAAGTGTTAGACACAATTAATTTAGTTTAATTTCAGTATTTCAAACATTTTATTTTTAAGCAAGTTTTTGTTAAATATTATTTATATCCAACTTTATAACTCGCTTATGGTTGGTCCTACAAGAAAAATGCAAATAACTATTTTGTAGGAAATGTTATCAGCTTTAATTTTGAAAGAAAGATAAAAATTGATAGGAGTAACTGTTTTCGAGATATAAGCAAAAAACCAAAGTAAAAACTGTTACCGTTTCAGAACAAAAATGTAATTCAGTTTTCAATGTTTGAGACGAAGACGAAAATGCAGCATTTAAAATCGACTCTGAAGACTTCAGTGACTTATATGTCACCCCCTTTTTTTTAATAAAGTATTGGACCTAATAAATTAAATGTATTTTAAATCACAAGACATTTTCTGTTAAAGCACTTCTTTTTTAAATAATAATTATTTTCAATCTTATATCTCGCTTATGGTTAGTCCTACATAAAAAATGCAAATAACTATTTTGTAGGAAATTTTATCAGCTTGAATTTTAGTAAAAAAATAAAAATTGATAGGAGTAACTGTTTTCGAGATATGAGCAAGAAACCAAAACACTGTTACCTTAATTAAGCGTTTGCATATAAGCAAATTTAGTACAATTAGTATTATTATTATCAATGTTATTGTTATTAATATGACGATTAAAGACAACTTTGAAACCTTTAGTGACTTTTATGTCTTCTTCTTTTTCCTCTAGTAAAGTGTTAGACACAATTAAATTAGTTTAATTTCAGTTTTTCAAACATTTTATTTTAAAGCAAATTTTTGTTAAATATTATTTATATCCAACTCTATAACTCGCTTATGGTTGGTCCTACAAGAAAAATGCAAATAACGATTTTGTAGGAAATTTTATCAGCTTTAATTTTGACAGAAAGATAAAAATTGATAGGAGTAACTGTTTTCGAGATATAAGCAAAAAACCAATAAGAAAACTGTGACTGTTACTGAACAAAAATGTAATTCAGTTTTCAATGTTTGAGACGAAGACGAAACTGCAGCATTTAAGAACGACTCTGAAGACTTCAGTGACTTTTATGTCACTTCCTTTTTCTTCTAATAAAGTATTGGACCTAATAAATTAAGTGTATTTTAAATCACAAGACATTTTCTGTTAAAGCACTTTTTTTTTAAATATTAATTATTTTCAATCATATATCTCGCTTATGGTTAGTCCTACATGAAAAATGCAAATAACTATTTTATAGGAAATTTTATCAGCTTGAATTTTAGTAAAAAAATAAAAATTGATAGGAGTAACTGTTTTCGAGATATAAGCAAGAAACCAAAACACTGTTACCTTAATTAAGCGTTTGCATATAAGCAAATTTAGTACTATTAGTATTATTATTATTAATGTTATTGTTATTAATATGACAACTAAAGACAACTCTGAAACCTTTAGTGACTTTTATGTCTTTTCCTTTTTCCTCTACTAAAGTGTTAGACACAATTAAATTAGTTTAATTTCAGTTCTTCAAACATTTTATTTTAAAGCAAATTTTTGTTAAATATTATTTATATCCAACTCTATAACTCGTTTATGGTTGGTCCTACAAGAAAAATGCAAATAACTATTTTGTAGGAAATTTTATCAGCTTTAATTTTGAAAAAAAGACAAAAATTCATAGGAGTAACTGTTTTCGAGATATAAGCAAGAAACCAAAAAACTGTTACCTTAATAAAGCGCTTGCATATAAGCAGATTTAGTACTATTAGTATTATTATTATTAATGTTATTGTTATTAATATGACGACTAAAAACAATTCTGAAGACTTTGGTGACTTTTATGTCTTTTTCTTTTTTCTCTACTAAAGTGTTAGACACAATTAATTTAGTTTAATTTCAGTATTTCAAACATTTTATTTTTAAGCAAGTTTTTGTTAAATATTATTTATATCCAACTTTATAACTCGCTTATGGTTGGTCCTACAAGAAAAATGCAAATAACTATTTTGTAGGAAATGTTATCAGCTTTAATTTTGAAAGAAAGATAAAAATTGATAGGAGTAACTGTTTTCGAGATATAAGCAAAAAACCAAAGTAAAAACTGTTACCGTTTCAGAACAAAAATGTAATTCAGTTTTCAATGTTTGAGACGAAGACGAAAATGCAGCATTTAAAATCGACTCTGAAGACTTCAGTGACTTATATGTCACCCCCTTTTTTTCTAATAAAGTATTGGACCTAATAAATTAAGTGTATTTTAAATCACAAGACATTTTCTGTTAAAGCACTTCTTTTTTAAATATTAATTATTTTCAATCTTATATCTCGCTTATGGTTAGTCCTACATAAAAAATGCAAATAATTATTTTGTAGGAAATTTTATCAGCTTGAATTTTAGAAAAAAGATAAAAATTGATAGGAGTAACTGTTTTCGAGATATGAGCAAGAAACCAAAACATTGTTACCTTAATTAAGCGTTTGCATATAAGCAAATTTAGTACTATTAGTATTATTATTATTAATGTTATTGTTATTAATATGACGATTAAAGACAACCTTGAAACCTTTAGTGACTTTTATGTCTTCTTCTTTTTCCTCTACTAAAGTGTTAGACACAATTAAATTAGTTTAATTTCAGTTTTTCAAACATTTTATTTTAAAGCAAATTTTTGTTAAATATTATTTATATCCATCTCTATAACTCGCTTATGCTTGGTCCTACAAGAAAAATGCAAATAACTATTTTGTATGAAATTTTATCAGCTTTAATTTTAGTAAAAAGATAAAAATTGATAGGAGTAACTGTTTTCGAGATATAATCAAGAAACCAAAAAACTGTTACCTTAATAAAGCGCTTGCATATAAGCAGATTTAGTACTATTAGTATTATTATTATTAATGTTATTGTTATTAATATGACGACTAAAAACGATTTTGAAGACTTTGGTGACTTTTATGTCTTTTTCTTTTTTCTCTACTAAAGTGTTAGACACAATTAATTTAGTTTAATTTCAGTATGTCAAACATTTTATTTTTAAGCAAGTTTTTGTTAAATATTATTTATATCCAACTTTATAACTCGCTTATGGTTGGTCCTACAAGAAAAATGCAAATAACTATTTTGTAGGAAATGTTATCAGCTTTAATTTTGAAAAAAAGATAAAAATTGATAGGAGTAACTGTTTTCGAGATATAAGCAAAAAACCAAAGTAAAAACTGTTACCGTTTCAGAACAAAAATGTAATTCAGTATTCAATGTTTGAGACGAAGACGAAAATGCAGCATTTAAAATCGACCCTGAAGACTTCAGTGACTTATATGTCACTCCCTTTTTTTTCTAATAAAGTATTGGACCTAATAAATTAAGTGTATTTTAAATCACAAGACATTTTCTGTTAAAGCACTTCTTTTTTAAATATTAATTATTTTCAATCTTATATCTCGCTTATGGTTAGTCCTACATAAAAAATGCAAATAACTATTTTGTAGGAAATTTTATCAGCTTGAATTTTAGTAAAAAGATAAAAATTGATAGGAGTAACTGTTTTCGAGATATGAGCAAGAAACCAAAACACTGTTACCTTAATTAAGCGTTTGCATATAAGCAAATTTAGTACTATTAGTATTATTATTATTAATGTTATTGTTATTAATATGACGATTAAAGACAACTTTGAAACCTTTAGTGACTTTTTTTCTTGCTTATTTCTCGAAAACAGTTACTCCTATCAATTTTTATCTTTTTACTAAAATTAAAGCTGATAAAATTTCCTACAAAATAGTTATTTGCATTTTTCTTGTAGGACCAACCATAAGCGAGTTATAGAGATGGATATAAATAATATTTAACAAAAATTTGATTTAAAATAAAATGTTTGAAATACTGAAATTAAACTAAATTAATTGTGTCTAACACTTTAGTATAGGAAAAAGGAGAAGACATAAAAGTCACCAAAGTCTTTAGAGTCTTTTTTAGTCGTCATTTTAATACCAATAACATTAATAATAATAATACTAATAGTACTAAATTTGCTTATATGCAAGCGCTTTATTAAGGTAACAGTTTTTTGGTTTTTTGCTTATATCTCGAAAACAGTTACTCCTATCAATTTTTATCTTTTTACTAAAATTAAAGCTGATAAAATTTCCTACAAAATAGTTAATTGCATTTTTCTTGTAGGACTAAGCATAAGCGAGTTATAGAGATGGATATAAATAATATTTACCAAAAATTTGCTTTAAAATAAAATGTTTGAAATACTGAAATTAAACTAAATTAATTGTGTCTAACACTTTAGTAGAGGAAAAAGAAAAAGACATAAAAGTCACTAAAGGTTTCAGAGTCGTTTTTAGTCGTCATATTAATAACAATAACATTAATAATAATAATACTAATATTACTAAATTTGCTTATATGCAAGCGCTTAATTAAGACAACAGTTTCTTGCTTATATCTCGAAAACAGTTACTCCTATCAATTTTTATCTTTTTACAAAAATTAAAGCTGATAAAATTTCCTACAAAATAGTTATTTGCATTTTTTATGTAGAACTAACCATAAGCGAGATATAAGTTTGAAAATAATTAATATTTAAAGAAAAAGTGCTTTAACAGAAAATGTCTTGGGATTTATAATACACTTAATTTATTGGGTCCAATAGTTTATTAGAAGAAAAAGGAGGTGACATAAAAGTCACTGAAGTCTTCAGAGTCGATTTTAAATGCTGCATTTTCGTCTTCGTCTCAAACATTGAAAACTGAATTACATTTTTGTTCAGTAACAGTTACAGTTTTCTTATTGGTTTTTTGCTTATATCTCGAAAACTGTTACTCCTATCAATTTTTATCTTTATTTCAAAATTAAAGCTGATAAAATTTCCTACAAAATCGTTTGCATTTTTCTTGTAGGACCAACCATAAGCGAGTTATAGAGTTGGATATAAATAATATTTAACAAAAATTTGCTTTAAAATAAAATGTTTGAAAAACTGAAATTAAACTAATTTAATTGTGTCTAACACTTTACTAGAGGAAAAAGAAGAAGACATAAAAGTCACTAAAGGTTTCAGAGTCGTCTTTAGTCGTCATATTAATAACAATAACATTAATGATAATAATACTAATAGTACTAAATTTGGTTATATGCAAACGCTTAATTAAGATAACAGTGTTTTGGTTTCTTGCTTATATCTCGAAAACAGTTACTCCTATAAATTTTTATCTTTTTACTAAAATTAAAGCTGATAAAATTTCCTACAAAATAGTTGTTTGCATTTCTTTTGTAAGACCAACCATAAGCGAGTTATAGAGTTGGATATAAATAATCGTCAACAAAAATTTGCTTTAAAATAAAATGTTTGAAAAACCGAAATTAAACTAAATTAATTGAGTCTAACACTTTAGTATAGGAAAAAGGAGAAGACATAAAAGTCACCAAAGTCTTCAGAGTCGTTTTTAGTCGTCATTTTAATAACAATAACATTAATAATAATAATACTAATAGTACTAAATTTGCTTATATGCAAGCGCTTTATTAAGGTAACAGTTTTTTGGTTTCCTGCTTATATCTCGAAAACAGTTACTCCTATCAATTTTTATCTTTTTTTATTTTTATATCAAATTTTTGTTAAAGACTATTTATATCCAACTCTATAACTCGCTTATAGTTGGTCCTACAAAAAAATGCAAAAAACTATTTTGTAAAAAATTTTATCCGCTTTAATTTTGAAGGAAAGATAAAAATTGATAGGAGTAACTGTTTTCGAGATATAAGCAAAAAACCAAAGTGAAAACTGTAACAGTTACTAAACAAAAATGTAATTCAGTATTTAATGTTTGAGACGAAGACGAAAATGTAGCATTTACTGTCACCTCCTTTTTCTTCTAATTAAGTATTGGACCCAATAAATTAAGTGTATTTTAAATCACAAGACATTTTCTGTTAAAGCACATTTTTTTTAATTATTAATTATTTTCAAACTTATATCTTGCTTATGGTTAGTTCTACATAAAAAATGCAAATAACGATTTTGAAGGAAATTTTATCAGCTTTAATTTTGGTGAAAAGGTAAAAACTGATAGGAGTAACTGTTTTCGAGATATAAGCAAACAACAAAAAAACTGTTACCTTAATTAAGCGCTTGCATATAAGCAAATTTAGTACTAATAGTATTGTTATTATTAATGTTATTGTTATTAATATGACGACTAAAGACGATTCTGAAGAGTTTAGTGACTTTTATGTCTCCTCCTTTTTCCTCTACTAAAGTGTTAGACACAATTAATTTAGTTTAATTTCGGTTTTTCAAACATTTTATTTTAAAGCAAATTTTTGTTTAATATTGTTTATATCCAACTCTATAACTTGCTTATGCTTGGTCCTACAAGAAAAATGTAAATAACTATTTTGGTGTTTTTGAGATATAAGCAAAAAACCAAAGTGAAAACTGTTACAGTTACTTAACAAAAATGTAATTCAGTTTTCAATGTTTGAGACGAAGACGAAAATGCAGCATTTAAAAACGACTCTGAAGACTTCAGTGACTTTTATGTCACCTCCTTTTTCTTCTAATAAAGTATTGGACTCAATAAATTAAGTGTATTTTAAATCACAAGACATTTTCTGTTAAAGCACTTTTTTTTTAAATATTAATTATTTTCAAACTTATATCTCGCTTATGGTTAGTCCTACATAAAAAATGCAAATAAATATTTTGTAGGAAATTTTATCAGCTTTAATTTTAGTAAAAAGATAACAATTGATAGGAGTAACTGTTTTTGAGATATAAGCAAGAAACTGTTACCTTAATTAACCGCTTGCATATAAGCAAATTTAGTAATATTAGTATTATTATTATTAATGTTATTGTTATTAATATGACGACTAAAAACGACTCTCAAGACTTTGGTGACTTTTATGTCTTCTCTTTTTTCCTCTACTAAAGTGTTAGTCTTAATTAATTTAGTTTAATTTCGGTTTATCAAACATTTTATTTATTTTTATTTTTATAGGAGTAACTGTTTTCGAGATATAAGCAAAAAACCAATAAGAAAACTGTAACTGTTACTGAACAAAAATGTAATTCAGTTTTCAATGTTTGAGACAAAGACAAAAATGCAGCATTTAAAATCGACTCTGAAGACTTTAGTGACTGTTATGCCTCCTCCTTTTTCTTCTAATAAAGTATTGGACCCATTAAATTAAGTGTATTTTAAATCACAAGACATTTTCTGTTAAAGCACTTTTTTTTTAAATATTAATTATTTTCAAACTTATATCTCGCTTATGGTTAGTCCTACATGAAAAATGCAAATTACTATTTTGTACAAAATTTTATCAGCTTGCTTTAATTTTAGCAAAAATTTAAAAATTGATAGGAGTAACTGTTTTCGAGATATAAGCAAGAAACCAAAAAACTGTTACCTTAATTAAGCGCTTGCATATAAGCAAATTTAGTAATATTAGTATTATTATTATTAATGTTATTGTTATTAATATGACGACTAAAAACGACTCTCAAGACTTTGGTGACTTTTATGTCTTCTCCTTTTACCTCTACTAAAGTGTTAGTCTTAGTTTATTTTAATTTCGGTTTTTCAAACATTTTATTTTAAAGCAAATTTTTGTTAAAGATTATTTATATCCAACTCTATAACTCGCTTATGGTTGGTCCTACAAAAAAATGCAAATAACTATTTTGTAGGAAATTTTATCAGCTTTAATTTTGAAAAAAAGATAAAAATTCATAGGAGTAACTGTTTTCGAGATATAAGCAAGAAACCAAAAAACTGTTACCTCAATTAAGCGTTTGCATATAAGCAAATTTAGTACTATTAGTATTATTATTATTAATGTTATTGTTATTAATATGACGACTAAAGACGACTCTGAAACATTTAGTGACTTTTATGTCTTCTCCTTTTTCCTCTACTAAAGTGTTAGACACAATTAATTTAGTTTAATTCCGGTTTTTCAAGCATTTTATTTTAAAGCAAATTTTTGTTAAATATTATTTATATCCAACTCTATAACTCGTTTATTCTTGGTCCTACAAGAAAAATGTAAATAACTATTTTGTTGGAAATTTTATCAGCTTTAATTTTGAAAGAAAGATAAAATTTGATAGGAGTAACTGTTTTCGAGATATAAGCAAAAAACCAATATTATTATTATTATTATTATTATTATTATTATTATTATTATTGTTATTATTATTATTATTATTATTATTATTATTAACTTTTGTATAGTAAATGTTTTTATACCAGTTTTAAAATGAGTTATTAATTTTATTCAATTTCTTGCCTAAAAACACAGATCACAGATGATCTCTTGCATAGAAATGAGAAAACGCTCATAAAACACACAAAATAAGCATCATTTTTGCTTAGAAAAACTAAGCTTTAATTTAGAAAGAAATTCATTATTATAAGTATTATTATCATTATTATTATTAATATTATTATTATTATTATTATTATTATTATTATTATTTCTTTTATTACTATTATTATTATTATTATTATTATTATTATTATTATTATTATTACTATTATTATTATTATTATTATTATTATTATTATTATTATTATTATTATAACTTTTGTATAGTAAATGTTTTTATACCAGTTTTAAAATGAGTTATTAATTTTATTCAATTTCTTGCCTAAAAACACAGATCACAGATGATCTCTTGCATAGAAATGAGAAAACGCTCATATAACACACAAAATAAGCATCATTTTTGCTTAGAAAAACTAAGCTTTAATTTAGAAAGAAATTCATTATTATAAGTATTATTATCATTATTATTATTATTATTATTATTATTATTATTTCTTTTATTACTATTATTATTATTATTATTATTATTATTATTATTATTATTATTACTATTACTATTATTATTATTATTATTATTATTATTATTATTAACTTTTGTATAGTAAATGTTTTTATACCAGTTTTAAAATGAGTTATTAATTTTAAACAATTTCTTGCCTAAAAATACAGATCACAGATGATTTCTTGCATAGAAATGAGAAAGCGCTCATATAACACACAAAATAAGCTTCATTTTTGCTTAGAAAACTAAGCTTACTTTTATTTCTATTATTATTTTTATTATTATTATTGTTATTATTATTATTATTATTATTATTGTTATTATTATTATTATTAAAAACTTATATTAAACAGACAGAAAACGTCGTATTCTGACACAAAAAAACGAATTACGTTATAGACTTGACGAGAACGGCGTATCTCGGACTCTTATAGGACTCTTATAGGGTCAAAAATTATCAGTTTGGATTAAAACAAATTATTTTTGTTGACTCTCAGTCTGAATTGTTCATCAGTTCAAACAAAAACGGCTTACTTTAGACGATCTTTTGCTTTGAACAAGAAAACTTACATCGAACAGACTAAAAACGTATTAATCTGGCATAAAAGAGCAATTTATGTATCACTTTGGATAAAGGCAGCTAATCCTATTCGTTTCATTGCTTAAAATAGACAAAATTGTTAATAAATCTAACAAAAACGCTGTATTCTAGCACAAAATACTAATTACATTATAGTTTCGACGAGAATAGCTTATTTGGAATGATTCTAGCTTCCAAACGAGTAAATTTTTAATAAACAGATGCCAAACATCATGTTTTGTCCTATAAAGACATTTTATATTGCAGTTTGTATTAAAACAAAATATTTTCGTTGATTCTTTGTTAGAAGCAGCAAACCTAACATTAAAGAATCTGAAAACTTTGTATTCGGACACAAACCACCGAATTTTGTTTCAGTTTAGACAAAAACGGTTGATTTTCGACAATATTTTGCTTTGAACAAGAAAGCTTATATCAAACTGACTAAAAACGTCTTATTTTAGCACAAAACAAAAGATTTGCGTTATAGTCTTAAAGCTGATTCATGCCACAGTTTGGATAAAAACCAATTATTTTTGTTAATTCATTGTTACAAACAAGAAACCTTACATCAAAGAAACTGAAAACCCCTTATTTAGGCACAGAAATTCGAATTACGTTTCAGTCTGGACAAAAACTGCTTATTTTAGACGATCCTTTGTTTTGAACACGAAAACTTACATTAAAAAGATTAAAAACGTCTTATTCTGGCTGAAAACTGCAAATTATATATTACTCTAGATAAAAGCAATTTATCCTGATTACTCCTTTACTTAGAATAGAGTAAACTTGTATAAAACTTAATGAAAACTTTAAATTTCGTCTCAAAGAAATAATTTACGTTATAGTTTTGACCAGCACTGTTTATTTCAAACGAAATTATGATTCGAAACTAATGAACTTTTATGGGGCAGATGCAAAACCACATATTACCATATAAAGCGTTGTTTTAAAGCAAAGTATTACCTTTTGCAACAAGAAATTTCACGTCAAAGAAACTGAAAACTTCGTATCCATACATAAATATCTAATTACGTATCAGTTTAGGCAAATACAGCTTATTTTAAACGATTCCTTGCTATAAACAAGAAAAATTTTATCAAGCATATTGAAAACGTCTTATTCTCGAAAATAAGAGCAAATTATGTATCAGTTTTAACAAAAGCGGATTACTCTGTTTGATTCTATGCTTAGAGTAGAGTAAACTACTATAAAACGTAATGAAAACTCTATATTCAAGCTCAAAAGAACAAATTACGTTATAGTTTTGACAAAAAAAAATATTTCGGACGATTACATACTTCGAAGTAAGCAAACTTTAATTGAACATGTGCAAAAGCTAATACTTTGCTTTAAAATAATGATTTATGTGGTAATATGGTATTTTGCATCTGTCCTATAAAAGTTTACCCGTTTCGCTCCATTGAATCATTAGAAATAAATTATTTTGACACAACAACAACACAAATAATTTGTTTTTGTTTAAACTGTAACATAAGTCGCTTTTATAAAACGAACTAAGACGTTTGGCATCTGTTTAGTGAAAGTTTTCTCGTTTGGGGGCATAAAATCGTTTGAAATTAACAGTTCTGGTCAAAACTATTACGTAAATTATTTCTTTGTATCACTTTAAAGATTTGCGTTATAGTCTTGATGAGAACTGTTAATTTCAAACGATTCTATGCTTTGAAACCAGTATACTTTCACTGAACAGAGGCAAAACGTCTGATTTCGCCTTTAAAACACGATTTATGTCACAGTTTGGATTAAAACCAATGATTTTCGTTTATTCATTGTTACAAACAAGAAACCTTACATCAAAGAAACTGAAAACCTCTTATTCAGGCCCAGAAAATCAAATTACGTTTCAGTCTGGACACAAATTGCTTATTTTAGACGATTCTTTCTTTTGAACACGAAAACTTACATTAAAAAGATTAAAAACGTCTTATTCTGGCTCAAAACTGCAAATTATGTATTACTTTGGATAAAAGCAGTTTATCCTGATTACTCCTTTGCTTAGAATAGAGCAAACTTGTATAAAACTTAATGAAAACTTTAAATTTCGTCTCAAAGAAATAATTTACGTTATAGTTTTGACCAGAACTGTTAATTTCAAACGATTTTATGCCCCCAAACGAGAAAACTTTCACTAAACAGATGCCAAACGTCTTAGTTCGTTTTATAAAAACGACATGTTACAGTTTAAACAAAAAAATTATTTTCGTTGTTGTGTCAAAATAATTTATTTCGAATGATTCAATGGAGCGAAACGAGTAAACTTTTATAGGACAGATGCAAAATACCATATTACCACATAAATCGTTATTTTAAAGCAAAGTATTAGCTTTTGCACTTGTTCAATTAAAGTTTGCTTACTTCGAAATATGTAGTCGTCCGAAATAATTTTTTTTTGTCAAAACTATAACGTAATTTGTTCTTTTGAGCTTGAATATAGAGTTTTCATTACGTTTTATAGTAGTTTACTCTACTCTAAGCATAGAATCAAACAGAGTAATCCGCTTTTGTTAAAACTGATACATAATTTGCTCTTATTTTCGAGAATAAGACATTTTCAATATGTTTGATAAAATTTTTCTTGTTTATAGCAAGGAATCGTTTAAAATAAGCTGTATTTGCCTAAACTGATACGTAATTCGATATTTGTGCATGGATACGATGTTTTCAGTTTCTTTGACGTGAAATTTCTTGTTGCAAAAGGTAATAATTTGCTTTAAAACAACGCTTTATATTGTAATATGTGGTTTTGCATCTGCCCCATAAAAGTTCATTAGTTTCGAATCATAAAATCGTTTGAAATAAACAGTGCTGGTCAAAACTATAACGTAAATTATTTCTTTGAGACGAAATTTAAAGTTTTTATTAAGTTTTATACAAGTTTACTCTATTCTAAGTAAAGGAGTAATCAGGATAAATTGCTTTTATCTAGAGTAATATATAATTTGCAGTTTTCAGCCAGAATAAGACGTTTTTAATCTTTTTAATGTAAGTTTTTGTATTCAAAACAAAGGATCGTCTAAAGTAAGCAGTTTTTGTTCAGACTGAAACGTAATTCGAATTTCTGTGCCTGAATAAGGGGTTTTCAGTTACTTTGATGTAAGGTTTCATGTTTGTAACAATGAATTAACGAAAATAATTGGTTTTTATCCAAACTGTGGCATGAATCGTTTTTAAAAGGCGAAATAAGATGTTTTTCCTCTGTACAGTGAAAGTTTACTCGTTTCAAAGCATAGAACCGTTTGAAATTAACAGCTCTCGTTAAGACTATAACGCAAATCTTTTGTTTTGTGCTAAAATAAGACGTTTTTAGTCAGTTTGATATAAGTTTTCTTGTTCAAAGCAAAATATTGTCGAAAATCAACCGTTTTTGTCTAAACTGATACAAAATTCGGTGGTTTGTGTCCGAATACAAAGTTTTCAGATTCTTTAATGTTAGGTTTGCTGCTTCTAACAAAGAATCAACGAAAATATTTTGTTTTAATACAAACTGCAATATAAAATGTCTTTATAGGACAAAACATGATGTTTGGCATCTGTTTAATAAAAATTTACTCGTTTGGAAGCATAGAATCATTCCAAATAAGCTATTCTCGTCGATACTATAATGTAATTAGTATTTTGTGCTAGAATACAGCGTTTTTGTTAGATTTATTAACAATTTTGTCTATTTTAAGCAATAAAACGAATAGGATTAGCTGCCTTTATCCGAAGTGATACATAAATTGCTCTTTTATGCCAGATTAATACGTTTTTAATCTGTTCTATGTAAGTTTTCTTGTTCAAAGCAAAAGATCGTCTAAAATAAGCCGTTTTTGTTTGAACTGATAAACAATTCACACTGAGACTCAACAAAAATAATTTGTTTTAATCCAAACTGATACTTTTTGACCCTATAAGAGTACTATAAGAGACCGAGATACGCCGATCTCGTCAAGTCTATAACGTAATTCGTTTTTTTGTGTCAGAATACGACGTTTTCTGTCTGTTTAATATAAGTTTTTAATAATAATAATAATAACAATAATAATAATAATAATAATAATAATAATAATAATAATAGTAATAATAATAATAATATTAATAATAATAATAATGAAAATAATAATAGTAATAAAAGTAAGCTTAGTTTTCTAAGCAAAAATGAAGCTTATTTTGTGTGTTATATGAGCGTTTTCTCATTTCTATGCAAGAAATCATCTGTGATCTCTGTTTTTAGGCAACAAATTGTCTAAAATTAATATCTCATTTTAAAACTGGTATAAAAGCATTTACTATACAAAAGTTATAATCAGTTTTTAATAATAATAAAATTAATAATAATAATAATAATAATAATAATAATAATAATAATAATAATAATAATAATAATAATAATAATAATAATAGTAATAATAATAATAATAATAATAATAATAATAATAATAATACTTTTAATAAGGAAAAATGGAGCTTATTTTGTGTGTGAATGAGCGTTTTCTCATTTCTATGCAAAAGATCATGTGTGATCTGTGTTTTTAGGCAATCTAACCCATTTTATAGTTTTTAATATTTAACAAAAATTTGCTTTAAAATAAAATGTTTGAAAAACTGAAATTAAACTAAATTAATTGTGTCTAACACTTTAGTAGAGGAAAAAGGAGGAGACATAAAAGTCACTAAAGTCTTAGAGTCGTCTTTAGTCGTCATATTAATAACAATAACATTAATAATAATAATACTAATAGTACTAAATTTGCTTATATGCAAGCGCTTAATTAAGGTAACAGTTTCTTGCTTATATCTCGAAAACAGTTACTCCTATCAATTTTTATCTTTTTACTAAAATTAAAGCTTATAAAATTTCCTACAAAATAGTTATTTGCATTTTTTTTGTAGGACCAAGCATAAGCGAGTTATAGAGATGGATATAAATAATATTTAACAAAAATTTGCTTTAAAATAAAATGTTTGAAATACTGAAATTAAACTAAATTAATTGTGTCTAACACTTTAGTAGAGGAAAAAGAAAAAGACATAAAAGTCACTAAAGGTTTTAGAGTCGTCTTTAGTCGTCATATTAATAACAATAACATTAATAATAATAATACTAATAGTACTAAATTTGCTTATATGCAAGCGCTTAATTAAGGTAACAGTTTCTTGCTTATATCTCGAAAACAGTTACTCCTATCAATTTTTATCTTTTTACTAAAATTAAAGTTTATAAAATTTCCTACAAAATAGTTATTTGCATTTTTTATGTAGAACTAACCATAAGCGAGATATAAGTTTGAAAATAATTAATATTTAAAGAAAAAGTGCTTTAACAGGAAATGTCTTGTGATTTAAAATACACTTAATTTAATGGGTCCAATACTTTATTAGAAGAAAAAGGAGGTGACATAAAAGTCACCAAAGTTTTCAGAGTTGTTTTTAGTACTAAATTTGCTTATATGTAAGCCCTTAATTAAGGTAACAGTTTTTTGGTTTCTTGCTTATATCTCGAAAACAGTTACTCTTATCAATTTTTATCTTTTCACTAAAATTAAAGCTGATAAAATTTCCTACAAAATAGTTATTTGCATTTTTTATGTAGGACTAACCATAAGCGAGATATAAGTTTGTAAATAATTAATATTTAAAAAAAAATTGCTTTAACAGAAAATGTCTTGTGATTTAAAATACACTTAATTTAATGGGTCCAATACTTTATTAGAAGAAAAAAAAGGTGACATAAAAGTCACTGAAGTTTTCAGAGTTGTTTTTAAATGCTGCATTTTCGTCTTAGTCTCAAATATTGAAAACTGAATTACATTTTTGTTCAGTAACAGTTACAGTTTTCTTATTGGTTTTTTGCTTATATCTCGAAACCAGTTACTTCTATCAATTTTTACCTTTTTTTCAAAATTAAAGCTGATAAAATTTCCTACAAAATAGTTAATTGCATTTTTTTTGTAAGACCAACCATAAGCGAGTGATAGAGTTGGATATAGATAATCTTTAACAAAAATTTGCTTTAAAATAAAATGTTTGATAATCCGAAATTAAACTAAATTAATTAAGACTAACACATTAGTAGAGGAAAAAGGAGAAAACATAAAAGTCACCAAAATCTTGAGAGTCGTTTTTAGTCGTCATATTAATAACAATAACATTAATAATAATAATACAAATATTACTAAATTTGCTTATATGCAAGCGCTTAATTAAGGCAACAGTTTCTTGCTTATATCTCGAAAACAGTTACTCCTATCAATTTTTATCGTTTTACAAAAATTAAAGCTGATAAATTTTCCTACAAAATAGTTATTTGCATTTTTTATGTAGGACTAACCATAAGCGAGATTTAAGTTTGAAAATAATTAATATTTAAAAAAAAAGTGTTTGACAGAAAATGTCGTGTGATTTATAATACACTTAATTTATTGGGTCCAATACTTTATTAGAAGAAAAGGGAGGTGACATAAAAGTCACTAAAGTTTTAAGAGTCGTTTTTAAATGCTGCATTTTCGTCTTCGTCTCAAACAATGAAAACTGAATTACATTTTTGTTCAGTAACTGTAACAGTTTTCACTTTGGTTTTTTGCTTATATCTCGAAAACAATTACTCTTATCAATTTTTATCTTTCTTTCAAAATTAAAGCTGATAAAAATTCCTACAAAATAGTTATTTGCATTTTTTTTGTAAGACCAACCATAAGCGAGTTATAGTGTTGGATATAAATAATCATTAACAAAAATTTGCTTTAAAATAAAATGTTTGAAAAACCGAAATTAAACTAAATAAATTGAGTCTAACACTTTAGTATAGGAAAAAGGAGAAGACATAAAAGTCACCAAAGTCTTGAGAGTCGTTTTTAATCGTCATATTAATAACAATAACATTAATAATAATAATACTAATATTACTAAATTTGCTTATATGCAAGCGCTTAATTAAGGCAACAGTTTCTTGCTTATATCTCGAAAACAGTTACTCCTATCAATTTTTATCGTTTTACAAAAATTAAAGCTGATAAAATTTCCTACAAAATAGTTATTTGCATTTTTTATGTAGGACTAACCATAAGCGAGATTTAAGTTTGAAAATAATTAATATTTAAAAAAAAAGTGTTTGACAGAAAATGTCGTGTGATTTATAATACACTTAATTTATTGGGTCCAATACTTTATTAGAAGAAAAGGGAGGTGACATAAAAGTCACTAAAGTTTTAAGAGTCGTTTTTAAATGCTGCATTTTCGTCTTCGTCTCAAACAATGAAAACTGAATTACATTTTTGTTCAGTAACTGTAACAGTTTTCACTTTGGTTTTTTGCTTATATCTCGAAAACAATTACTCTTATCAATTTTTATCTTTCTTTCAAAATTAAAGCTGATAAAATTTCCTACAAAATAGTTATTTGCATTTTTTTTGTAAGACCAACCATAAGCGAGTTATAGTGTTGGATATAAATAATCATTAACAAAAATTTGCTTTAAAATAAAATGTTTGAAAAACCGAAATTAAACTAAATAAATTGAGTCTAACACTTTAGTATAGGAAAAAGGAGAAGACATAAAAGTCACCAAAGTCTTGAGAGTCGTTTTTAATCGTCATATTAATAACAATAACATTAATAATAATAATACTAATATTACTAAATTTGCTTATATGCAAGCGCTTAATTAAGATAACAGTTTCTTGCTTATATCTCGAAAACAGTTACTCCTATCAATTTTTATCTTTTTACTAAAATTAAAGCTGATAAAATTTCCTACAAAATAGCTATTTGCATTTTTTATGTAGAACTAACCATAAGCGAGATATAAGTTTGAAAATAAAAATATATTTAAAGAAAAAGTGCTTTAACAGAAAATGTCTTGTGATTTAAAATACACTTAATTTAATGGGTTCAATACTTTATTAGAAGAAAAAGGAGGTGACATAAAAGTCACCAAAGTCTTCAGAGTGGTTTTTAGTACTAAATTTGCTTATATGTAAGCCCTTAATTAAGGTAACAGTTTTTTGGTTTCTTGCTTATATCTCGAAAACAGTTACTCCTATCAATTTTTATCTTTTCACTAAAATTAAAGCTGATAAAATTTCCTACAAAATACGTATTTGCATTTTTCATGTAGGACTAACCATAAGCGAGATATAAGTTTGAAAATAATTAATATTTAAAAAAAAAGTGTTTTAACAGAAAATGTCTTGGGATTTAAAATACACTTAATTTTTTGGGTCCAATAGTTTATTAGAAGAAAAAGGAGGTGACATAAAAGTCACTGAAGTCTTCAGAGTCGATTTTAAATGCTGCATTTTCGTCTTCGTCTCAAACATTGAAAACTGAATTACATTTTTGTTCAGTAACAGTTACAGTTTCCTTATTGGTTTTTTGCTTATATCTCGAAAACTGTTACTCCTATCAATTTTTATCTTTATTTCAAAATTAAAGCTGATAAAATTTCCTACAAAATCGTTATTTGCATTTTTCTTGTAGGACCAACCATAAGCGAGTTATTTCAGATTCTTTAATGTTAGGTTTGCTGCTTCTAACAAAGAATCAACGAAAATATTTTGTTTTAATACAAACTGCAATATAAAATGTCTTTATAGGACAAAACATGATGTTTGGCATCGGTTTAATAAAAATTTACTCGTTTGGATGCATAGAATCATTCCAAATAAGCTATTCTCGTCGAAACTATAATGTAATTAGTATTTTGTGCTAGAATACAGCGTTTTTGTTAGATTTATTAACAATTTTGTCTATTTTAAGCAATAAAACGAATAGGATTAGCTGCCTTTATCCGAAGTGATACATAAATTGCTCTTTTATGCCAGATTAATACGTTTTTAATCCGTTCGATGTAAGTTTTCTTGTTCAAAGCAAATGATCGTCTAAAATAAGCCGTTTTTGTTTGAACTGATAAACAATTCAGACTGAGACTCAACAAAAATAATTTGTTTTAATCCAAACTGATACTTTTTGGCCCTATAAGAGTCCTATAAGAGTCCGAGATACGCCGATCTCGTCAAGTCTATAACGTAATTCGTTTTTTTGTGTCAGAATACGACGTTTTCTGTCTGTTTAATATAAGTTTTTAATAATAATAATAATAATAACAATAATAATAATAATAATAATAATAACAATAATAATAATAATAATAATAATAATAATAATAATAATAATAATAATAGTAATAGTAATAATAATAATAATAATAATAATAATAATAATAATAATAGTAATAAAAGAAATAAAAATAATAATAATAATAATAATAATAATAATAATAATGATAATAATACTTATAATAATGAATTTCTTTCTAAATTAAAGCTTAGTTTTTCTAAGCAAAAATGATGCTTATTTTGTGTTATCTGAGCGTTTTCTCATTTCTATGCAAGAGATCATCTGTGATCTGTGTTTTTAGGCAAGAAATTGAATAAAATTAATAACTCATTTTAAAACTGGTATAAAAACATTTACTATACAAAAGTTAATAATAATAATAATAATAATAATAATAATAATAATAATAATAGTAATAATAATAATAATAATAACAATAATAATAATAATAATAGTAATAAAAGAAATAATAATAATAATAATAATAATAATAATAATGATAATAATACTTATAATAATGAATTTCTTTCTAAATTAAAGCTTAGTTTTTCTAAGCAAAAATGATGCTTATTTTGTGTTATATGAGCGTTTTCTCATTTCTATGCAAGAGATCATCTGTGATCTGTGTTTTTAGGCAAGAAATTGAATAAAATTAATAACTCATTTTAAAACTGGTATAAAAACATTTACTATACAAAAGTTAATAATAATAATAATAATAATAATAATAATAATAATAATAATAATAATAATAATAATAGTAATAATAATAATAATAATAGTAATAATGATAATAATACTTATAATAATGAATTTCTTTCTAAATTAAAGCTTAGTTTTTCTAAGCAAAAATGATGCTTATTTTGTGTGTTATATGAGCGCTTTCTCATTTCTATGCAAGAAATCATCTGTGATCTGTATTTTTAGGCAAGAAATTGTCTAAAATTAATAACTCATTTTAAAACTGGTATAAAAACATTTACTATACAAAAGTTAATAATAATAATAATAACAATAATAATAATAATAATAATAATAATAATAATAAAAATAATAATAGAAATAAAAGTAAGCTTAGTTTTCTAAGCAAAAATGAAGCTTATTTTGTGTGTTATATGAGCGCTTTCTCATTTCTATGCAAGAAATCATCTGTGATCTGTATTTTTAGGCAAGAAATTGTCTAAAATTAATAACTCATTTTAAAACTGGTATAAAAACATTTACTATACAAAAGTTAATAATAATAATAATAATAATAATAATAATAATAGTAATAATAATAATAATAATAATAGTAATAAAAGAAATAATAATAATAATAATAATAATAATAATAATAATGATAATAATACTTATAATAATGAATTTCTTTCTAAATTAAAGCTTAGTTTTTCTAAGCAAAAATGATGCTTATTTTGTGTGTTATATGAGCGTTTTCTCATTTCTATGCAAGAGATCATCTGTGATCTGTGTTTTTAGGCAAGAAATTGAATAAAATTAATAACTCATTTTAAAACAGGTATAAAAACATTTACTATACAAAAGTTAATAATAATAATAATAATAATAATAATAATAATAGTAATAAAAGAAACAATAATAATAATAATAATAATAATAATAATAATAATAATGATAATAATACTTATAATAATAAATTTCTTTCTAAATTAAAGCTTAGTTTTTTTAAGCAAAAATGATGCTTATTTTGTGTTATCTGAGCGTTTTCTCATTTCTATGCAAGAGATCATCTGTGATCTGTGTTTTTAGGCAAGAAATTGTCTAAAATTAATAACTCATTTTAAAACTGGTATAAAAACATTTACTATACAAAAGTTATAATCGGTCTTTAATAATAATATTAATAATAATAATAATAATAATAATAATAATAATAATAATAATAATAATAATAGTAATAATAATAATAAAAATAATAGTAATAATAATAATAATAATAAAAATAAAAATAATAGTAGTAGTAAAAGTAAGCTTAGTTTTCTAAGCCAAAATGAAGCTTACTTTGTGTTATATGAGCGTTTTCTCATTTCTATGCAAAAGATCATGTGTGATCTGTGTTTTAAGTTGTGTCAGAATACGACGTTTTCTGTCTGTTTAATATAAGTTTTTAATAATAATAATAATAATAATAATAATAATAATAATAATAATAATAATAATAATAATAATAATAGTAATAGTAACAAAAGTAATAATAATAATAATACATTTAAAAAGGAAAAATGGAGCTTATTTTGTGTGTTACATGAGCGTTTTCTCATTTTTATGCAAAAGATCATGTGTGATCTGTGTTTTTAGGCAATCTAAGCCATTTTATAGTTTTTAAAATTTAACAAAATTTTGCTTTAAAATAAAATGTTTGAAAAACCGAAATTAAACTAAATTAATTGTGTCTAACACTTTAGTAGAGGAAAAAGGAGAGACATAAAAGTCACTAAAGTCTTAAAGTTGTCTTTTGTCGTCATATTAATAACAATAACATTTATAATAACAATACTAGTAGTACTAAATTTGCTTATATGCAAGCGCTTAATTAAGGTAACAGTTTTTTTGTTTTTTGCCTATATCTCGAAAACAGTTACTCCTATCAATTTTTACTTTTTCACCAAAATTAAAGGTGATAAAATTTCCTACAAAATAGTTATTTGCATTTTTCATGTAGAACTAACCATAAGCGAAATATAAGTTTGAAAATAATTATTAATTAAAAAAAAGTGTTTTAACAGAAAATGTCTTGTGATTTAAAATACACTTAATATGTTGGGTCCAATACTTTATTAGAAGAAAAAGGAGGTGACATAAAAGTCACTGAAGTCTTCAGAGTCGTTTTTAAATGCTGCATTTTTGACTTCGTCTCAAACATTGAAAACTGAATTACATTTTTGTTCAGTGACAGTTACAGTTTTCTTATTGGTTTTTTGCTTATATCTCGAAAACAGTTCCTCCTATCAAATTTTATCTTACTTTCAAAATTAAAGCTGATAAAATTTCCAACAAAATAGTTATTTACATTTTTCTTGTAGGACCAAGCATAAACGAGTTATAGAGTTGGATATAAATAATATTTAACAAAAATTTGCTTTAAAATAAAATGCTTGAAAAACCGGAATTAAACTAAATTAATTGTGTCTAACACTTTAGTAGAGGAAAAAGGAGAAGACATAAAAGTCACTAAATGTTTCAGAGTCGTCTTTAGTCGTCATATTAATAACAATAACATTAATAATAATAATACTAATAGTACTAAATTTGCTTATATGCAAACGCTTAATTAACGTAACATTTTTTGGTTTCTTGCTTATATCTCGAAAACAGTTACTCCTATCAATTTTCATCTTTTTTTCAAAATTAAAGCTGATAAAATTTCCTACAAAATAGTTATTTGCATTTTTTTGTAGGACCAACCACAAGCGAGTTATAGAGTTGGATATAAATAATATTTAACAAAAATTTGCTTTAAAATAAAATGTTTGAAAAACCGAAATTAAACTAAATTAATTGAGTCTAACACTTTAGTAGAGGAAAAAGAAAAAGACATAAAAGTCACTAAAGGTTTCAGAGTTGTCTTTAGTTGTCATATTAATAATAATAACATTAATAATAATAATACTAATAGTACTAAATTTGCTTATATGCAAACGCTTAATTAAGGTAACAGTGTTTTGGTTTCTTGCTTATATCTCGAAAACAGTTACTCCTATCAATTTTTATCTTTTTACTAAAATTTAAGCTGATAAAATTTCCTACAAAATAGTTATTTGCATTTTTCATGTAGAACTAACCATAAGCGAGATATATGATTGAAAATAATTAATATTTAAAAAAAACGTGCTTTAACAGAAAATGTCTTGTGATTTAAAATACACTTAATTTATTGGGTCCAATACTTTATTAGAAGAAAAAGGAAGTGACATAAAAGTCACTGAAGTCTTCAGAGTCGTTTTTAAATGCTGCAGTTTCGTCTTCGTCTCAAACATTGAAAACTGAATTACATTTTTGTTCAGTAACAGTCACAGTTTTCTTATAGGTTTTTTGCTTATATCTCGAAAACAGTTACTCCTATCAATTTTTATCTTTTTACTAAAATTCAAGCTGATAAAATTTTCCCTACAAAATAGTTATTTGCATTTTTTATGTAGGACTAACCATAAGCGAGATATAAGATTGAAAATAATTAATATTTAAAAAAGAAGTGCTTTAACAGAAAATGTCTTGTGATTTAAAATACACTTAATTTATTAGGTCCAATATTTTATTAAAAAAAAAAGGGGGTGACATATAAGTCACTGAAGTCTTCAGAGTCGATTTTAAATGCTGCATTTTCGTCTTCGTCTCAAACATTGAAAACTGAATTACATTTTTGTTCTGAAACGGTAACAGTTTTTACTTTGGTTTTTTGCTTATATCTCGAAAACAGTTACTCCTATCAATTTTTATCTTTCTTCAAAATTAAAGCTGATAACATTTCCTACAAAATAGTTATTTGCATTTTTCTTGTAGGACCAACCATAAGCGAGTTATAAAGTTGGATATAAATAATATTTAACAAAAACTTGCTTAAAAATAAAATGTTTGAAATACTGAAATTAAACTAAATTAATTGTGTCTAACACTTTAGTAGAGAAAAAAGAAAAAGACATAAAAGTCACCAAAGTCTTCAGAATCGTTTTTAGTCGTCATATTAATAACAATAACATTAATAATAATAATACTAATAGTACTAAATCTGCTTATATGCAAGCGCTTTATTAAGGTAACAGTTTTTTGGTTTCTTGCTTATATCTCGAAAACAGTTACTCCTATGAATTATTGTCTTTCTTTCAAAATTAAAGCTGATAAAATATTCTACAAAATAGTTATTTGCATTTTTCTTGTAGGACCAACCATAAGCGAGTTATAGAGTTGGATATAAATAATATTTAATAAAAATTTGCTTTAAAATAAAATGTTTGAAAAACTGAAATTAAACTAATTTAACTGTGTCTAACACTTTAGTAGAGAAAAAAGGAAAAGACATAAAAGTCACTAAAGGTTTCAGAGTTGTCTTTAGTTGTCATATTAATAACAATAACATTAATAATAATAATACTAATAGTACTAAATTTGCTTATATGCAAACGCTTAATTAAGGTAACAGTGTTTTGGTTTCTTGCTTATATCTCGAAAACAGTTACTCCTATCAATTTTTATCTTTTTACTAAAATTAAAGCTGATAAAATTTCCTACAAAATAGTTAATTGCATTTTTAATGTAGGACTAACCATAAGCGAGATATAAGTTTGAAAATAATTAATATTTAAAAAAAAAGTGCTTTAACAGAAAATGTCTTGTGATTTAAAATACACTTAATTTATTGGGTCCAATACTTTATTAGAAGAAAAAGGAAGTGACATAAAAGTCACTGAAGTCTTCAGAGTCGTTTTTAAATGCTGCAGTTTCGTCTTCGTCTCAAACATTGAAAACCGAATTACATTTTTGTTCAGTAACAGTCACAGTTTTCTTATTGGTTTTTTGCTTATATATCGAAAACAGTTACTCCTATCAATTTTTATGTTTCTTTCAAAATTAAAGCTGATAAAATTTCCTACAAAGTAGTTATTTGCATTTTTCTTGTAGGACCAACCATAAGCGAGTTATAGAGTTGGATATAAATAATATTTAACAAAAATTTGCTTTAAAATAAAATGTTTGAAAAACTGAAATTAAACTAATTTAATTGTGTCTAACACTTTAGTAGAGGAAAAAGAAGAAGACATAAAAGTCACTAGAGGTTTCAAAGTTGTCTTTAATCGTCATATTAATAACAATAACATTAATAATAATAATACTAATAGTACTAAATTTGCTTATATGCAAACGCTTAATTAAGGTAACAGTGTTTTGGTTTCTTGCTCATATCTCGAAAACAGTTACTCCTATCAATTTTTATCTTTTTACTAAAATTCAAGCTGATAAAATTTCCTACAAAATAGTTAATTGCAGTTTTTATGTAGGACTAACCATAAGCGAGATATAAGATTGAAAATAATTAATATTTAAAAAAGAAGTGCTTTAACAGAAAATGTCTTGTGATTTAAAATACACTTAATTTATTAGGTCCAATACTTTATTAGAAAAAAAAGGGAGTGACATATAAGTCACTGAAGTCTTCAGAGTCGATTTTAAATGCTGCATTTTCGTCTTCGTCTCAAACATTGAATACTGAATAACATTTTTGTTCTGAAACGGTAACAGTTTTTACTTTGGTTTTTTGCTTATATCTCGAAAACAGTTACTCCTATCAATTTTTATCTTTCTTTCAAAATTAAAGCTGATAACATTTCCTACAAAATAGTTATTTGCATTTTTCTTGTAGGACCAACCATAAGCGAGTTATAAAGTTGGATATAAATAATATTTAACAAAAACTTGCTTAAAAGTAAAATGTTTGAAATACTGAAATTAAACTAAATTAATTGTGTCGTAACACTTTAGTAGAGAAAAAAGAAAAAAACATAAAAGTCACCAAAGTCTTCAAAATCGTTTTTAGTCGTCATATTAATAACAATAACATTAATAATAATAATACTAATAGTACTAAATCTGCTTATATGCAAGCGCTTTATTAAGGTAACAGTTTTTTGGTTTCTTGCTTATATCTCGAAAACAGTTACTCCTATGAATTTTTGTCTTTTTTTCAAAATTAAAGCTGATAAAATATTCTACAAAATAGTTATTTGCATTTTTCTTGTAGGACCAACCATAAGCGAGTTATAGAGTTGGATATAAATAATATATAACAAAAATTTGCTTTAAAATAAAATGTTTGAAAAACTGAAATTAAACTAATTTAACTGTGTCTAACACTTTAGTAGAGGAAAAAGGAAAAGACATAAAAGTCACTAAAGGTTTCGGAGTTGTCTTTAGTTGTCATATTAATAACAATAACATTAATAATAATAATACTAATAGTACTAAATTTGCTTATATGCAAACGCTCAATTAAGGTAACAGTGTTTTGGTTTCTTGCTTATATCTCGAAAACAGTTACTCCTATCAATTTTTATCTTTTTACTAAAATTAAAGCTGATAAAATTTCCTACAAAATAGTTAATTGCATTTTTAATGTAGGACTAACCATAAGCGAGATATAAGTTTGAAAATAATTAATATTTAAAAAAAAAGTGCTTTAACAGAAAATGTCTTGTGATTTAAAATACACTTAATTTATTAGGTCCAATACTTTATTAGAAGAAAAAGGGGGTGACATATAAGTCACTGAAGTCTTCAGAGTCGATTGTAAATGCTGCATTTTCGTCTTCGTCTCAAACATTGAAAACTGAATTACATTTTTGTTCTGAAACGGTAACAGTTTTCACTTTGGTTTTTTGCTTATATCTCGAAAACAATTACTCCTATCAGTTTTTATTTTTTTTTTAAATAAAGCTGATAAAATTTCCTACAAAATAGTTATTTGCATTTTTCTTGTAGGACCAACCATAAGCGAGTTATAAAGTTGGATATAAATAATATTTAACAAAAACTTGCTTAAAAATTAAATGTTTGAAATACTGAAATTAAACTAAATTAATTGTGTCTAACACTTTAGTAGAGAAAAAAGAAAAAGATATAAAAGTTACCAAAGTTTTCAGAATCGTTTTTAGTCGTCATTTTAATTTCAGTATTTCAAACATTTAATTTTTAAGCAAGTTTTTGTTAAATATTATTTATATCCAACTTTATAACTCGCTGATGGTTGGTCCTACAAGAAAAATGCAAATAACTATTTTGTAGGAAATTTTATCAGCTTTATTTTGAAAAAAAGATAAAAACTGATAGGAGTAATTGTTTTCGAGATATAAGCAAAAAACCAAAGTGAAAACTGTTACCGTTTCAGAACAAAAATGTAATTCAGTTTTCAATGTTTGAGACGAAGACGAAAATGCAGCATTTACAATCGACTCTGAAGACTTCAGTGACTTATATGTCACCCCCTTTTTCTTCTAATAAAGTATTGGACCTAATAAATTAAGTGTATTTTAAATCACAAGACATTTTCTGTTAAAGCACTTTTTTTTTAAATATTAATTATTTTCAAACTTATATCTCGCTTATGGTTAGTCCTACATGAAAAATGCAAATAACTATTTTGTAGGAAATTTTATCAGCTTGAATTTTAGTAAAAAGATAAAAATTGATATTAGTAACTGTTTTCGAGATATAAGCAAGAAACCAAAACACTGTTACCTTAATTAAGCGTTTGCATATAAGCAAATTTAGTACTATTAGTATTATTATTATTAATGTTATTGTTATTAATATGACAACTAAAGACAACTCTAAAACCTTTAGTGACTTTTATGTCTTTGCTTTTTTCCTCTACTAAAGTGTTAGACACAATTAAATTAGTTTAATTTCAGTTTTTCAAACATTTTATTTTAAAGCAAATTTTTGTTAAAAATTATTTATATCCAACTCTATAACTCGCTTATGGTTGGTCCTACAAGAAAAATGCAAATAACTATTTTGTAGGAAATTTTATCAGCTTTAATTTTGAAAAAAAGACAAAAATTCATAGGAGTAACTGTTTTCGAGATATAAGCAAGAAACCAAAAAACTGTTACCTTAATAAAGCGCTTGCATATAAGCAGATTTAATACTATTAGTATTATTATTATTAATGTTATTGTTATTAATATGACGACTAAAAACGATTCTGAAGACTTTGGTGACTTTTATGTCTTTTTCTTTTTTCTCTATTAAAGTGTTAGACACAATTAATTTAGTTTAATTTCAGTATTTCAAACATTTTATTTTTAAGCAAGTTTTTGTTAAATATTATTTATATCCAACTTTATAACTCGCTTATGGTTGGTCCTACAAGAAAAATGCAAATAACTATTTTGTAGGAAATGTTATCAGCTTTAATTTTGAAAGAAAGATAAAAATTGATAGGAGTAACTGTTTTCGAGATATAAGCAAAAAACCAAAGTAAAAACTGTTACCGTTTCAGAACAAAAATGTAATTCAGTTTTCAATGTTTGAGACGAAGACGAAAATGCAGCATTTAAAATCGACTCTGAAGACTTCAGTGACTTATATGTCACCCCCTTTTTTTCTAATAAAGTATTGGACCTAATAAATTAAGTGTATTTTAAATCACAAGACATTTTCTGTTAAAGCACTTCTTTTTTAAATATTAATTATTTTCAATCTTATATCTCGCTTATGGTTAGTCCTACATAAAAAATGCAAATAATTATTTTGTAGGAAATTTTATCAGCTTGAATTTTGGTAAAAAGATAAAAGTTGATAGGAGTAACTGTTTTCGAGATATGAGCAAGAAACCAAAACACAGTTACCTTAATTAAGCGTTTGCATATAAGCAAATTTAGTACTATTAGTATTATTATTATTAATGTTATTGTTATTAATATGACAACTAAAGACAACTCTGAAACCTTTAGTGACTTTTATGTCTTTTCCTTTTTCCTCTACTAAAGTGTTAGACACAATTAAATTAGTTTAATTTCAGTTTTTCAAACATTTTATTTTAAAGCAAATTTTTGTTAAAAATTATTTATATCCAACTCTATAACTCGCTTATGGTTGGTCCTACAAGAAAAATGCAAATAACTATTTTGTAGGAAATTTTATCTGCTTTAATTTTGAAAAAAAGACAAAAATTCATAGGAGTAACTGTTTTCGAGATATAAGCAAGAAACCAAAAAACTGTTACCTTAATAAAGCGCTTGCATATAAGCAGATTTAGTACTATTAGTATTATTATTATTAATGTTATTGTTATTAATATGACGACTAAAAACGATTCTGAAGACTTTGGTGACTTTTATGTCTTTTTCTTTTTTCTCTACTAAAGTGTTAGACACAATTAATTTAGTTTAATTTCAGTATTTCAAACATTTTATTTTTAAGCAAGTTTTTGTTAAATATTATTTATATCCAACTTTATAACTCGCTTATGGTTGGTCCCACAAGAAAAATGCAAATAACTATTTTGTAGGAAATGTTATCAGCTTTAATTTTGAAAAAAAGATAAAAATTGATAGGAGTAACTGTTTTCGAGATATGAGCAAGAAACCAAAACACTGTTACCTTAATTAAGCGTTTGCATATAAGCAAATTTAGTACTATTAGTATTATTATTATTAATGTTATTGTTATTAATATGACAACTAAAGACAACTCTGAAACCTTTAGTGACTTTTATGTCTTTTCCTTTTTCCTCTACTAAAGTGTTAGACACAATTAAATTAGTTTAATTTCAGTTTTTCAAACATTTTATTTTAAAGCAAATTTTTGTTAAAATGTATTTATATCCAAATCTATAACTCGCTTATGGTTGGTCCTACAAGAAAAATGCAAATAACTATTTTGTAGGAAATTTTATCAGCTTTAATTTTGAAAAAAAGACAAAAATTCATAGGAGTAACTGTTTTCGAGATATAAGCAAGAAACCAAAAAACTGTTACCTTAATAAAGCGCTTGCATATAAGCAGATTTAGTACTATTAGTATTATTATTATTAATGTTATTGTTATTAATATGACGACTAAAAACGATTCTGAAGACTTTGGTGACTTTTATGTCTTTTTCTTTTTTCTCTACTAAAGTGTTAGACACAATTAATTTAGTTTAATTTCAGTATTTCAAACATTTTATTTTTATGCAAGTTTTTGTTAAATATTATTTATATCCAACTTTATAACTCGCTTATGGTTGGTCCTACAAGAAAAATGCAAATAACTATTTTGTAGGAAATGTTATCAGCTTTAATTTTGAAAGAAAGATAAAAATATAAGCAAAAAACCAATGTAAAAACTGTTACCGTTTCAGAACAAAAATGTAATTCAGTTTTCAATGTTTGAGACGAAGACGAAAATGCAGCATTTAAAATCGACTCTGAAGACTTCAGTGACTTATATGTCACCCCCTTTTTTTCTAATAAAGTATTGGACCTAATAAATTAAGTGTATTTTAAATCACAAGACATTTTCTGTTAAAGCACTTCTTTTTTAAATATTAATTATTTTCAATCTTATATCTCGCTTATGGTTAGTCCTACATAAAAAATGCAAATAATTATTTTGTAGGAAATTTTATCAGCTTGAATTTTAGTAAAAAAATAAAAGTTGATAGGAGTAACTGTTTTCGAGATATGAACAAGAAACCAAAACACTGTTACCTTAATTAAGCGTTTGCATATTAGCAAATTTAGTACTATTAGTATTATTATTATTAATGTTATTGTTATTAATATGACGATTAAAGACAACTTTGAAACCTTTAGTGACTTTTATGTCTTCTTCTTTTTCCTCTACTAAAGTGTTAGACACAATTAAATTAGTTTAATTTCAGTTTTTCAAACATTTTATTTTAAAGCAAATTTTTGTTAAATATTATTTATATCCAACTCTATAACTCGCTTATGGTTGGTCGTACAAGAAAAATGCAAATAACTATTTTGTAGAAAATTTTATCAGCTTTAATTTTGAAAGAAAGATAAAAAATGATAGGAGTAACTGTTTTCGAGATATAAGCAAAAAACCAATAAGAAAACTGTGACTGTTACTGAACAAAAATGTAATTCGGTTTTCAATGTTTGAGACGAAGACGAAACTGCAGCATTTAAAAACGACTCTGAAGACTTCAGTGACTTTTATGAAACTTCCTTTTTCTTCTAATAAAGTATTGGACCCAATAAATTAAGTGTATTTTAAATCACAAGACATTTTCTGTTAAAGCACTTTTTTTTTAAATATTAATTATTTTCAATCATATATCTCGCTTATGGTTAGTCCTACATGAAAAATGCAAATAACTATTTTGTAGGAAATTTTATCAGCTTGAATTTTAGTAAAAAGATAAAAATTGATAGGAGTAACTGTTTTCGAGATATAAGCAAGAAACCAAAACACTGTTACCTTAATTAAGCGTTTGCATATAAGCAAATTTAGAACTATTAGTATTATTATTATTAATGTTATTGTTATTAATATGACAACTAAAGACAACTCTGAAACCTTAAGTGACTTTTATGTCTTTTCGTTTTTTCTCTACTAAAGTGTTAGACACAGTAAAATTAGTTTAATTTCAGTTTTTCAAACATTTTATTTTAAAGCAAATTTTTGTTAAATATTATTTATATCCAACTCTATAACTCGCTTATGGTTGGTCCTACAAGAAAAATGCAAATAACTATTTTGTAGAATATTTTATCAGCTTTAATTTTGAAAGAAAGACAAAAATTCATAGGAGTAACTGTTTTCGAGATATAAGCAAGAAACCAAAAAACTGTTACCTTAATAAAGCGCTTGCATATAAGCAGATTTAGTACTATTAGTATTATTATTATTAATGTTATTGTTATTAATATGACGACTAAAAACGATTCTGAAGACTTTGGTGACTTTTATGTCTTTTTCTTTTTTCTCTACTAAAGTGTTAGACACAATTAATTTAGTTTAATTTTAGTTTTTCAAACATTTTGTTTTTAAGCAAGTTTTTGTTAAATATTATTTAAATCTAACTTTATAACTCGCTTATGGTTGGTCCTACAAGAAAAATGCAAATAACTATTTTGTAGGAAATGTTATCAGCTTTAATTTTGAAAAAAAGATAAAAATTGATAGGAGTAACTGTTTTCGAGATATAAGCAAAAAACCAAAGTAAAAACTGTTACCGTTTCAGAACAAAAATGTAATTCAGTTTTCAATGTTTGAGACGAAGACGAAAATGCAGCATTTAAAATCGACTCTGAAGACTTCAGTGACTTATATGTCACCCCCTTTTTTTTTAATAAAGTATTGGACCTAATAAATTAAGTGTATTTTAAATCACAAGACATTTTCTGTTAAAGCACTTCTTTTTTAAATATTAATTATTTTCAATCTTATATCTCGCTTATGGTTAGTCCTACATAAAAAATGCAAATAACTATTTTGTAGGAAATTTTATCAGCTTAAATTTTAGTAAAAAAATAAAAATTGATAGGAGTAACTGTTTTCGAGATATGAGCAAGAAACCAAAACACTGTTACCTTAATTAAGCGTTTGCATATAAGCAAATTTTGTACTATTAGTATTATTATTATTAATGTTATTGTTATTAATATGACGATTAAAGACAACTTTGAAACCTTTAGTGACTTTTATGTCTTCTTCTTTTTCCTCTACTAAAGTGTTAGACACAATTAAATTAGTTTAATTTCAGTTTTTCAAACATTTTATTTTAAAGCAAATTTTTGTTAAATATTATTTATATCCAACTCTATAACTCGCTTATGGTTGGTCCTACAAGAAAAATGCAAATAACTATTTTGTAGGAAATTTTATCAGCTTTAATTTTGACAGAAAGATAAAAATTGATAGGAGTAACTGTTTTCGAGATATAAGCAAAAAACCAATAAGAAAACTGTGACTGTTACTGAACAAAAATGTAATTCAGTTTTCAATGTTTGATACGAAGACGAAACTGCAGCATTTAAAAACGACTCTGAAGACTTCAGTGACTTTTATGTCACTTCCTTTTTCTTCTAAAAAAGTATTGGACCCAATAAATTAAGTGTATTTTAAATCACAAGACATTTTCTGTTAAAGCACTTTGTTTTTAAATATTAATTATTTTCAACCATATATTTCGCTTATGGTTAGTCCTACATGAAAAATGCAAATAACTATTTTGTAGGAAATTTTATCAGCTTGAATTTTAGTAAAAAGATAAAAATTGATAGGAGTAACTGTTTTCGAGATATAAGCAAGAAACCAAAACACTGTTACCTTAATAAAGCGCTTGCATATAAGCAGATTTAGTACTATTAGTATTATTATTATTAACGTTATTGTTATTAATATGACGACTAAAAACGATTCTGAAGACGTTGGTGACTTTTATGTCTTTTTCTTTTTTCTCTACTAAAGTGTTAGACTCAATTAATTTAGTTTAATTTCGGTTTTTCAATCATTTTATTTAAAGCAAATTTTTGTTAAATATTATTTATATCCAAATCTATAACTCGCTTATGGTTGGTCCTACAAGAAAAATGCAAACAACTATTTTGTAGGAAGCTTTATCAGCTTTAATTTTAAAAGAAAGATAGAAATTGATAGGAGTAACTGTTTTCGAGATATAAGCAAAAAACCAATAAGAAAACTGTAACAGTTACTGAACAAAAATGTAATTCAGTTTTCAATGTTTGAGACGAAGACGAAAATGCAGCATTTACAAACGACTCTAATGACTTCAGTGACCTTTCTGTCACCTCTTTTTTCTTCTAATAAAGTATTGGACCCTATAAATTAAGTGTATTTTAAATCACAAGACATTTTCTGTTGAAGCACTTTTTTTTAAATTTTAATTATTTTCAAACTTATATCTCGCTTATGGTTAGTCCTACATTAAAAATGCAATTAACTATTTTGTAGGAAATTTTATCAGCTTGAATTTTAGTAAAAAGATAAAAATTGATAGGAGTAACTGTTTTCGAGATATAAGCAAGAAACCAAAACACTGTTACCTTAATAAAGCGCTTGCATATAAGCAGATTTAGTACTATTAGTATTATTATTATTAACGTTATTGTTATTAATATGACGACTAAAAACGATTCTGAAGACGTTGGTGACTTTTATGTCTTTTTCTTTTTTCTCTACTAAAGTGTTAGACTCAATTAATTTAGTTTAATTTCGGTTTTTCAATCATTTTATTTAAAGCAAATTTTTGTTAAATATTATTTATATCCAAATCTATAACTCGCTTATGGTTGGTCCTACAAGAAAAATGCAAACAACTATTTTGTAGGAAGCTTTATCAGCTTTAATTTTAAAAGAAAGATAGAAATTGATAGGAGTAACTGTTTTCGAGATATAAGCAAAAAACCAATAAGAAAACTGTAACAGTTACTGAACAAAAATGTAATTCAGTTTTCAATGTTTGAGACGAAGACGAAAATGCAGCATTTACAAACGACTCTAATGACTTCAGTGACCTTTCTGTCACCTCTTTTTTCTTCTAATAAAGTATTGGACCCTATAAATTAAGTGTATTTTAAATCACAAGACATTTTCTGTTGAAGCACTTTTTTTTAAATTTTAATTATTTTCAAACTTATATCTCGCTTATGGTTAGTCCTACATTAAAAATGCAATTAACTATTTTGTAGGAAATTTTATCAGCTTTAATTTTAGTAAAAAGATAAAAATTGATAGGAGTAACTGTTTTCGAGATATAAGCAAGAAACCAAAACACTGTTACCTTAATTAAGCGTTTGCATATAAGCAAATTTAGTACTATTAGTATTATTATTATTAATGTTATTGTTATTAATATTACGATTAAAGACAACTTTGAAACCTTTAGTGACTTTTATGTCTTCTTCTTTTTCCTCTACTAAAGTGTTAGACACAATTAAATTAGTTTAATTTCAGTTTTTCAAACATTTTATTTTAAAGCAAATTTTTGTTAAATATTATTTATATCCAACTCTATAACTCGCTTATGGTTGGTCCTACAAGAAAAATGCAAATAACTATTTTGTAAGAAATTTTATCAGCTTTAATTTTGAAAAAAAGATAAAAATTGATAGGAGTAACTGTTTTCGAGATATAAGCAATAAACCAATAAGAAAACTGTGACTGTTACTGAACAAAAATGTAATTCGGTTTTCAATGTTTGAGACGAAGACGAAACTGCAGCATTTAAAAACGACTCTGAAGACTTCAGTGACTTTTATGTCACTTCCTTTTTCTTCTAATAAAGTATTGGACCCAATAAATTAAGTGTATTTTAAATCACAAGACATTTTCTGTTAAAGCACTTTTTTTTTAAATATTAATTATTTTCAATCATATATCTCGCTTATGGTTAGTCCTACATGAAAAATGCAAATAACTATTTTGTAGGAAATTTTATCAGCTTGAATTTTAGTAAAAAGATAAAAATTGATAGGAGTAACTGTTTTCGAGATATAAGCAAGAAACCAAAACACTGTTACCTTAATTAAGCGTTTGCATATAAGTAAATTTAGTACTATTAGTATTATTATTATTAATGTTATTGTTATTAATATGACAACTAAAGACAACTCTGAAACCTTTAGTGACTTTTATGTCTTTTCCTTTTTTCTCTACTAAAGTGTCAGACACAGTTAAATTAGTTTAATTTCAGTTTTTCAAACATTTTATTTTAAAGCAAATTTTTGTTAAATATTATTTATATCCAACTCTATAACTCGCTTATGGTTGGTCCTACAAGAAAAATGCAAATAACTATTTTGTAGAATATTTTATCAGCTTTAATTTTGAAAGAAAGACAAAAATTCATAGGAGTAACTGTTTTCGAGATATAAGCAAGAAACCAAAAAACTGTTACCTTAATAAAGCGCTTGCATATAAGCAGATTTAGTACTATTAGTATTATTATTATTAATGTTATTGTTATTAATATGACGACTAAAAACGATTCTGAAGACTTTGGTGACTTTTATGTCTTTTTCTTTTTTCTCTACTAAAGTGTTAGACACAATTAATTTAGTTTAATTTCAGTATTTCAAACATTTTATTTTTAAGCAAGTTTTTGTTAAATATTATTTATATCCAACTTTATAACTCGCTTATGGTTGGTCCTACAAGAAAAATGCAAATAACTATTTTGTAGGAATTGTTATCAGCTTTAATTTTGAAAGAAAGATAAAAATTGATAGGAGTAACTGTTTTCGAGATATAAGCAAAAAACCAAAGTAAAAACTGTTACCGTTTCAGAACAAAAATGTAATTCAGTTTTCAATGTTTGAGACGAAGACGAAAATGCAGCATTTAAAATCGACTCTGAAGACTTCAGTGACTTATATGTCACTCCCTTTTTTTTCTAATAAAGTATTGGACCTAATAAATTAAGTGTATTTTAAATCACAAGACATTTTCTGTTAAAGCACTTCTTTTTTAAATATTAATTATTTTCAATCTTATATCTCGCTTATGGTTAGTCCTACACAAAAAATGCAAATAACTATTTTGTAGGAAATTTTATCAGCTTGAATTTTAGTAAAAAGATAAAAATTGATAGGAGTAACTGTTTTCGAGATATGAGCAAGAAACCAAAACACTGTTACCTTAATTAAGCGTTTGCATATAAGCAAATTTAGTACTATTAGTATTATTATTATTAATGTTATTGTTATTAATATGACGATTAAAGACAACTTTGAAACCTTTAGTGACTTTTATGTCTTCTTCTTTTTCCTCTACTAAAGTGTTAGACACAATTAAATTAGTTTAATTTCAGTTTTTCAAACATTTTATTTTAAAGCAAATTTTTGTTAAATATTATTTATATCCAACTCCATAACTCGCTTATGGTTGGTCCTACAAGAAAAATGCAAATAACTATTTTGTAGGAAATTTTATCAGCTTTAATTTTGAAAGAATGATAAAAATTGATAAGAGTAACTGTTTTCGAGATATAAGCAAAAAACCAATAAGAAAACTGTGACTGTTACTGAACAAAAATGTAATTCGGTTTTCAATGTTTGAGACGAAGACGAAACTGCAGCATTTAAAAACGACTCTGAAGACTTCAGTGACTTTTATGTCACTTCCTTTTTCTTTTAATAAAGTATTGGACCCAATAAATTAAGTGTATTTTAAATCACAAGACATTTTCTTTTAAAGCACTTTTTTTTAAAATATTAATTATTTTCAATCATATATCTCGCTTATGGTTAGTCCTACATGAAAAATGCTAATAATTTTTTTGTAGGAAATTTTATCAGCTTGAATTTTAGTAAAAAGATAAAAATTGATAGGAGTAACTGTTTTCGAGATATAAGCAAGAAACCAAAACACTGTTACCTTAATTAAGCGTTTGCATATAAGCAAATTTAGTACTATTAGTATTATTATTATTAATGTTATTGTTATTAATATGACAACTAAAGACAACTCTGAAACCTTTAGTGACTTTTATGTCTTTTCCTTTTTTCTCTACTAAAGTGTTAGACACAGTTAAATTAGTTTAATTTCAGTTTTTCAAACATTTTATTTTAAAGCAAATTTTTGTTAAATATTATTTATATCCAACTCCATAACTCGCTTATGGTTGGTCCTACAAGAAAAATGCAAATAACTATTTTGTAGAATATTTTATCAGCTTTAATTTTGAAAGAAAGACAAAAATTCATAGGAGTAACTGTTTTCGAGATATAAGCAAGAAACCAAAAAACTGTTACCTTAATAAAGCGCTTGCATATAAGCAGATTTAGTACTATTAGTATTATTATTATTAATGTTATTGTTATTAATATGACGACTAAAAACGATTCTGAAGACTTAGGTGACTTTTATGTCTTTTTCTTTTTTCTCTACTAAAGTGTTAGACACAATTAATTTAGTTTAATTTCAGTATTTCAAACATTTTATTTTTAAGCAAGTTTTTGTTAAATATTATTTATATCCAACTTTATAACTCGCTTATGGTTGGTCCTACAAGGTAAATGCAAATAACTATTTTGTAGGAAATGTTATCAGCTTTAATTTTGAAAGAAAGATAAAAATTGATAGGAGTAACTGTTTTCGAGATATAAGCAAAAAACCAAAGTAAAAACTGTTACCGTTTCAGAACAAAAATGTAATTCAGTTTTCAATGTTTGAGACGAAGACGAAAATGCAGCATTTAAAATCGACTCTGAAGACTTCAGTGACTTATATGTCACCCCTTTTTTTTTAATAAAGTATTGAACCTAATAAATTAAGTGTATTTTAAATCACAAGACATTTTCTGTTAAAGCACTTCATTTTTAAATATTAATTATTTTCAATCATATATCTCGCTTATGGTTAGTCCTACATAAAAAATGCAAATAACTATTTTGTAGGAAATTTTATCAGCTTGAATTTCAGTAAAAAGATAAAAATTGATAGGAGTAACTGTTTTCGAGATATGAGCAAGAAACTAAAACACTGTTACCTTAATTAAGCGTTTGCATATAAGCAAATTTAGTACTATTAGTATTATTATTATTAATGTTATTGTTATTAATATGACGATTAAAGACAACTTTGAAACCTTTAGTGACTTTTATGTCTTCTTCTTTTTCCACTACTAAAGTGTTAGGCACAATTAAATTAGTTTAATTTCAGTTTTTCAAACATTTTATTTTAAAGCAAATTTTTGTTAAATATTATTTATATCCAACTCTATAACTCGCTTATGGTTGGTCCTACAAGAAAAATGCAAATAACTATTTTGTAGGAAATTTTATCAGCTTTAATTTTGACAGAAAGATAAAAATTGATAGGAGTAACTGTTTTCGAGATATAAGCAAAAAACCAATAAGAAAACTGTGACTGTTACTGAACAAAAATGTAATTCAGTTTTCAATGTTTGAGACGAAGACGAAACTGCAGCATTTAAAAACGACTCTGAAGACTTCAGTGACTTTTATGTCACTTCCTTTTTCTTCTAATAAAGTATTGGACCCAATAAATTAAGTGTATTTTAAATCACAAGACATTTTCTGTTAAAGCACTTTTTTTTTAAATATTAATTATTTTCAATCATATATCTCGCTTATGGTTAGTCCTACATGAAAAATGCAAATAACTATTTTGTCAGGAAATTTTATCAGCTTGAATTTTAGTAAAAAGATAAAAATTGATAGGAGTAACTGTTTTCGAGACATAAGCAAGAAACCAAAACACTGTTACCTTAATTAAGCGTTTGCATATAAGCAAATTTAGTACTATTAGTATTA